>NW_008751996.1:509898-550101 GCF_000715545.1 Opisthorchis viverrini | reverse complement strand
AGATTTCCGAAAATAGATGCCCAGTTCCTCCCAAACGCTTCTAAAAAGAAGTGGTGCGAGTGGTTTAAAACAGGTTGCGTGAAGAAAAAAACGGTATATATGGGCATTTCAAGGTACGTGGAAATTTTTTTGATGTTAAGTTTATGTATTCTTTTTCTACACGTGAGTGTACATATTTCACGCCAATAAGCCGAGGTCTCCCGGAATAAAGCGTGTGAATTGTCTCGTGGTATTTTCTCGCATGAACTGGGAGTTTTTGCTGTTCAAAAATTTAGTTCTTTCTTATCTTGGCTCGTGCACAAATGCAATTTGAACGCACGCCCTCCCTGTCTTGTGCACAACTAATCAATCGGAATGTTGGCTTGTGCATAAATTGCATGCCTGCCCTTTGTATCATACGCTATGTTGACATATGAGATTTCCAGGTTTATTCCGCCCCTATTTGTAAACTTGACTTCACTTTTGTGGTTAGTGCGTGTATATGCACATGGGTATATATACAGTTTATAAAGGGGACTAGGGTTTTTTCTCCGTACTATTTCACTCACTTGGCCTTGAAGTCGTCCAGCCATTTGTTTCCGGCGCTGAGTGATGCACCCCTGCTACTGGATGGGTGCCGGGTGTACGAACACACCATGGAACGACATGACGGTGCAACCCTCCCTGCAGGGCGTAGCCATCCACCACACGTGGTTTTCATCCGACGTGCATACTACCAATTCTCTAGCGTGCGAGGCCATCCGAGAAGCCATATGACGGTGCACCCTCCCTGCAGGGCGTAGCCATCCACCACACGTGGTTTTCATCCGACGTGCATACTACCAATTCTCTAGCGTGCGAGGCCATCCGAGAAGCCATAAATGCGAGCTGTGCATTACTAAACACTCAAATCAACAGTTTTTTCTGATCAGGGATAAGCAAGGCCAGCTCAGCCAATTTGAATACGCAAACAGCATACAGACACTGGTAAAGGCGAGCCGTGGAGAAGACAAGTGGAGTGATAGCTGATAATGAGACAATGGGAACGGGTATGGTGGTGATATACACGGTGAGTGCACCATCGCGTCTGAGCGTTCGTGTGAGCTACCATGTGAAGCGACGCTCAGTAGTCGCACAATGGATTTGAATTTTTCAAAGCCACGACGCACCCCGTTGGATTAAAAGGGATATACATTCGAGTTTAGCGTAACAGTACAATCTTTTGAGCCCCATCTAGGCATCACGGTGTATCAGCGATGCCAAGAAAGTATTCTAGTGGACTTTTCGCCAGAATTTATAATTGCTTCAATGGACAATAAAATTCGGTGAGCTGCAAAGATAGGCGAGTGGATTAGGATGGATTCCGGTCAGAACACACACGCAACAAAATGCAATATTCTGGCATAAAAAGTTTTAGTCCATACGCAATGATTTTGCAGTTAAGGGCATTGCGGGGCTAATATTCACCATGTGAAACAGAAGCGAACCGCGATGTTTTTGTATGAGTTTCTAGTGGAGCAAATCATCAGATAGACACATATATGTATAGGCGTAGATTGCGTTCTGGTAATGAAGAAAAAAGCGACTGTTAATTAGGTGACGTAATTATTTGTTCCCCTATTCCTCAGGCTAATGCATCACCCTCCTGTTGACCGCTCAAATTTCAAGACTGAGCTGTTTAATTTCGTACAAAGTTGACTCTGCCTCAACCGCTTTCCTATAAACGATTTTTACAATTATTTCTGAGCTTGTTGTTGGAAATTTTCCCCACTTTGAACTGTACAACATTTTTCCCGTTTACTCAGTTCGATGGCACACTGTCCTTTGTGTGCCATCCTTTGTTGCTAACTGCCCATGGTTCAATCTATCCGCAGGCCTTCTTTAATTATCCTCTCGATTTACTTTTAAATGCCTATACAACCACGGCCTACCTGTTTATACTGTCTGCCCACCTCCAATTCAATATATTGTTCACAGCCCAATTGAGACTGCTGAAGAAACGTGGATGAAGTTCGTAGGAACCTGTTTCGCCGCAACTATTACTGACAGTCCGTTGTTGAATCAGACTACACGGTACCTGTCAGATAGGACATCCAGATCGTGCGTTTAGGCTAATTAACCAATTCCTTGCTTTGAGGTCACGGCCTCAGCACAGAATCGTACACTAACCTTGGTTTAGTTTTTGTCAATCAGAGTTGGGCTAAGAGCAACAGTCACTAGACGGAGCTGGTAAAGTAATCTGGAGTAGGGACTTCACTAAGACGATGTGTAGGCTGGCTGGGGAAGAAAAGAAAAACAACTAGGCCAGTAACGCAGCATATTTAAATCAAGTAGGTGTCAAACTCGTACAATGGCCTGAAGCAAGCCAAGAAGATAAGAAGAAATGTTGACAAGTTCTTTTACTTGCCCACTAACTGTATCGTCGCTAAACTCAAGTATACATTAGAACCGATTCGTAGAGGAGGTCGAGGGTAGTTGGGTATTAAGTAAGGCGGTAGCGGGAGCAGTAAGAGAGGTGTTTGGACCGACGGAAGAGCTTTTTCATGAATGAACGTTGGACACCTTCCGCTGAAAATCTGCATAGCCTAAAAATATAACAACTGTCTGGAAGGTGACAGGAACGCAGAATAAGAAACACCTTGCGTGCTCTTGCAACCTGAAACTTCTCCTGGTGGGAAAAGTTTAAAGTACAGGAGGTTCTGAGGTCGAGATCTTCGACCTCCGTGGAATGAGGGACAGGATTTCCATTAATTGTGAAAAGGTCAGCCGGGAGGGAGCGGCAGAAGAAATGTTTGCAGAATTTCGCGGAGAAGCTCAGGCCAGAGTCGTTTGACCAGCGAGTCAGTGGATCTAAGTCTTGCTAAATCTGGTGAAAGGCAAGGGCTTGTGCGGGAGGGAGGCATGTCCGCGATTTTATATCATCCGCGAAGAGGAAAAACCTTACCATGTGGTATGGCACCGAAGACGCCATTGATGTGTAGTGCGGTTGGATCCAGGTAATAATAATTGTTATTCCCAACTAGTGGGTGGCATACGCTCAGGAAATATCACACGGTTACTGTCAGAATAAAACACGACTGGGGATTGCGGATACTGGGGGGTGGACGGTGCTATATCCGATGTTGAGGAATATGTCGAGCTCAGACCTGATCAGGTCATCAAGATTTGAAGGTGGTGGGCAAAATAGAACGAGAGAGGACGAAAGCGCGCATCCTGCCTGGCACATGATAGTAAAACTTCAAATTGCAAAAAAATGGGGAACCATAAAAACAAGTCTGGTGCGGTAGCAGAATTGCCAAGTTCTGGCCCGTCTATTTGAACCGGTCCAAATAATGCTGATGAGGCTTTTTCGTCCTTGGACTTTTGGGCTGGCGGGCAGGGTCAGAAAATGTGTAAGCGTAGAAAATGAACTAGAGGAATCAGCAATACCAATAAATGGTAGCAGGAATCTCACAGTCACGGTATACTGGAACAGTAGGGACTCTCTACAGTCGCTGATGTAGTAAGGTCGGGTATAAAAATTCCCTGGGGTAGGTTTGATACTAGCGGACAAGAGGGAACACTAACTGCGCAGAAAATGAATGACCACAAGGATCATAGAAGGAAGTCAACGAGATATTTACATCCAAACAGAAGGCTTAGCAGTTTAGAATAAACGCGCCCCGGAGATGACTCGGGTTATTTGAAGGGCTTGTTCAAAGTCGCAGGTAAGGGTACGATTATGCAACGGGTCAATGCGAGTACGGCTTCAAACTGGGTGTGGCGGTGCCACATCATCATCGCTTTCCGGACAACCTCGCGACGAACGTCATGTCCGAGGTGATCGGGCTGGGATGTGCGAGTCTGCGGGCGGCAGGATTGCGTTAGGCGCAAGGATTCTGCCGATGTGAAACAAGGCAGACGTAAGATTGAATGTTTTTTTCTGGACCTGATGGGGATCCCTCCGGGTACAGAGCACAAATAGGCTGGAGTGATTAACAGCCAAGCAGGACGTCCGAGGCAGGTGTAGCCGAAGGTCGAAGCTTGGGATCCGAGAGATCAGTCGTGAATGTTTCATCAGACTGGGTATAACAGTGATGTGCTACCAATGCAGGGACTTTTATCGGTTTCTGGATGGCCACGTAAAGGAGTTCGTGGTTAATGTGATCGAGCAGAATGTATGCACTTCTATAGGAATAGGATTAAAGGAACTTTCTGGTTGGTTAGAGGTCCCTTTTGATGTGCCTCTGCTACAAATCGGGTTGCGAGCCACATTTCGGACGTTTTATACAGGAACTGCCAAGGAGTGGAAGCTTTGGAAGAGGATGAAACAGGGCGAGATCAGTATGCAAGGTTAGTTCGAGGAGGAATCAGATAACACGTAGTTCATAGGTAGAAAACCAGCAACTTTAAGTTTATTACGGTTAGCGCGGCGAAAACCAAGGGCTAAATTAGACAGAGCAGGGATAGTTTGATGCTTAGTGGCCCTACAATAAAGGGCCGGCTAAGCCTGCCAGCACAGTGCCGTTACTGAAAAGGAGATGTACAACAAATCAGTATGGCTATGTGATACGGGACAGCGAACATGTTGGAACTGACGGGAATAGATTTCTTGAGACAATGGATTAGTTTATTTAGAAGTTGCCGCGGTAGTTGGACAGTTGCATTAATAACGGTGGCATGTATACGTATGGCAACGCTCACCAATCTTTGAATTACCACCATCACCTTCAATCAAATAGCTGTGTACGGATAAAGGGCCTATAGGCGATATCCTTTATTGCATTTAGAGGAGAATTATAAATTTTTTCAAATATTTTTTTAAATATATCTATTTGGCCACTACCCGGGGGGAAGTGGACAGGAGCGCGTGCAGTATCTCTGTTGGCAGTAGAATTTGGTGCGGCGCAACCCCAACGAAGGTGGTCACATCTTTGTACTTAATGTGAGGGGATGAGTGAAAAGAGAATGAGCATTGGTCCACCTGCAGGTGACCACATGATCGTTGCTGTCAGGGAGCTTTGGTCCGCCGTGGGCAGTTCGATATAGTCAACCGCTTACAAGGCAATGTCCATGGACTGGGGACCACGTGTTGGATGCCCCACAACCTGGGTGCAATCGGTAGAAATTGATGTCTTGTTTAGGACTAGATGTAAGATAGGAAGTGTGCGCAAAATATCATGATATTTTGTTAGGATAATAAAATTCAACAATTACTCGTGAGTACTCCGTGAAAAGATTAAAAAACGAAAAAAAATTGCACAAATTTGTATGAGGGAAAGACGAAATCGATTTTGAACGTACAGCATGCTAAGTCTCTGAACTAGCCGGACCTCATGCCTATTGTTCCCTACAAGTTGGGAAAGAAACCCGTTGCTATTATTTCACCGAATACTTCTCACTGTTTATGATATTGTCCTCTTTTCGCACAATCCCAAATACCTGCAAATGCCCCGGTCATGCTTCATACTAACTGTAAACGTATGATCATGCCAGACGGCATGCCACCCACAAGTTGAGAACAAACATTATTGTTATTATTATCATTATACGGTGGACTGGAAACTGTTCAAGTTGATTTTATAAAAGGATCATGCGCAGTTACGCACAGATGCATCTGGGATTGCACTATCTGTAATAAATTTCATTGGCAAGACGGAAAACCCAATGGAGACACTGAGCTTTGGCCACACTCAGTCTGGGTGCAGTCCGCTAGCTTTCCTGGTTTGGCTGAACCTCCTGGGATGTGGTGGTTTCTAAAGAAAATGATCTGTGCGCTTTGTTGGCATTCACCCGGTTGGTGCGACTGCAAATCTTCTCTACACAGAAGATCAGCTCAATATCACGGTAATAGCTGTGATGTGGTGATTATTTCTTAGAGTGTCCCCAGCAGCTTCATTTTGCTGGTTTAGCATTCCGGCCGCCAGCGCACCTCTTCTACAGGCGATGACATTGGCTTGGATACCAGAGACTCTAGTGGGCTGTATGCAACTATCTACAATTGGCGGATGGTCAACCGACGCTGTCAACGCATAGCTGAAATCTAACTCGCTATTGGAATGATTGGCCTCTGAATACTAAAAATGTATGCAGGACAGTCACGGAGTTTGACGAAATACGCTCGTGTCGGTGAAATCCGAGCTGGTAATCACTTCAGAACATTGCAGGGGCCGCATAAAAAAACTAATTTTCATCGACAACATGATTTTTACTTTGTAGTGGTTAACGTGAGGATGCTTCATTTTTTGTGTGCGTCCATCGGTGTGCTCGAAAAACTGGTTGATGGCATATGTCACCAGTGGTAAGCAGCATGAAAACCACAAAAGCCCACCTCCTGAATTTCTCGCTGGTCACAGCGACAAGCTCTGTGCAAATCATATCCGCGCTCGGGCCACCCACTCTACCGAAAGGCATTCTTTGCGGCATGCTCCAGGCTACCGGCAGGTAACACGGCCCCCACGAATGACTGTTTGCATTCTCAAGACGGTTACCTTTCTAACGTGACCCATCTCGCACTCAGGGTGAACGACTCACTTGCGTGTGATGTTCATCCAGTATACATCAATGTAAAAGGTTGAATGGCGATCGTTTTTCCGAAAATACCCAAAGCGTGCCGAAATCCAAATAGTTATTTCCCGAAGAATAGTCACTTTCTGGTTGCATTGCCAAAGCTAACCATGCGGTGGCATGCCTGTGGGAATCCGAGATAATCTGCAAAACTGGTAACACGTTTCTGGAATGTACGTGTTTCCTGAAGGCCTGCTATGCGTGAAGCTAGTGCTGCATAATGCCTTGGTTAAACAGTGTTTTTCTCGCCTGCATTTGTGATGACATTTCATCCATCACGAACGTTTTATTTAGGTGTTTCTCAGCCATCATTTCATTGAAGAAACCAAACAGTTTTCCCAAAGCCGAAAAATGACTTTGCATTAGGCATGGCTAGCCCACCGGCGTCCATGCCATACGTCACTTTGGTGTGCAGCATGTGTATGTATAGCTGCCAGGTTCTCAAAGAAAATTTACCATAGGTGGTTCGTGCCACACGTGTAATCAAAAATTACGAAGTCTGGGAAACGTTGAAAATTGCTATTTGCTGCTTACTGTTTAGGTTTTCGTGGCCAACAATCAAACGACATGACCTACTATGAGTACACGGCTATATTTTTGCGGCCTTGCTGGAGCTGACAGCATTTTGTCTGCCTAAGCGAGAAAAAGGTAAATATCGGCCTATTTGACGATGAAGGTTGGCACTTGGTGCGGTTGTTTTAGGTAGCTTGCTGGGCTGCGACGTATTACCGCATCTTAGACGGCTGGTACTTACACTTTTGCAAAGTACTGTATTCTACGGGGTCATCGCACGCTGGTCGTCGGTTGATGGGAAGCCTGCCAATGCACAGAAATATCAACTCGTCGCCCTCGATGGTGGTAGGATTTCAACAACTTTAAACGAAACCATGACTAGTTAGGCAGAGTTGGTTGTTCCGAAAGGACACTATGAAATGGTATAACCTTATGTAAGAGCGGTATTCGTTTGAACCGTTGTTTCTGAGACGTTTCGGACGTGTATTTAAGTAGCGGTGTCTTCAGTTCGACCGGAATTATCGGCTTTGAAAAGAGAGAATGCCATTGCGGTCGTCCGGGCGGACAAGTAGTCCCAGGATGGGTACTTGAGAAATTTCTGGGGAGATTTTCTAAGGAGATGAGTAAATTTACATAACTTCCACCGGGTACTTTCCGCCGGGAAGGGAAACCGTAAGGCAGCGTTTAATATCCTTTCACTTCCTTTTCGCGCACGCGCTTGTTGTGCCCGTTAGATACCTTGACTGCTCCAGCGACACCAGAAGGCAAGACAAGCTGTGCAGGGCCTTTGGTCAGTACGAATTCAACTCGGTCTTAGCACCAGATTTACATGTGCATCTGCTCCACTTCGTGGTCATTAACCTGAATATCACCGTAGCTATCGCAACGGTGACCTTGAGACCCTGTCCACCCACACACCCCCACCACTATCGGCTGAGCTGCTGGACCTGATGCCCAGCTGGGATGTTGGCGGTAGGAACGAACGTTGATATTCAGCGGACTGATGGTATGGATGTCTCGCTACATGTTGATAATCCGTAAAGCGCTAATTTAGCTTCTTCCTCAATAAGACTGATTTAATTTTTCTGCGACCGACTAAATCTACCGTAATTTACTACCGACGTCATAGCTATGGGCCCCCGGTATATCACGGGTTGCTAGGATGTTGTGGGTGCTCAAAGTGCGCACCATTAATTGGTGCTATCCGTTAGTGCAAGTTTACATCAGTAATCTCACCGATCGTTATGAGATTTGTGCATGATATCAGTTGTGGGTGCCGTATCTGCTTATGCTGCATGGGTTGAGTTTGGACCACTTCCGGAAGATCTGTATAATCGAACTGGACCTTCAGATCATTCCGCGAGCCCAGAGAGGCTGTCCATAGAAGTATATTTGCTCCTCATCCTCTAAGAGTTGAAATATTGACTCCATGTACATCCGAGCTCACGCAGTTCCGGTAGCATTTTAACTCATTTATTGATGTTGAGGAGATAACCCACATGCGGAAGTGCCGATCTATTATTTTCACTTAAGAAGGGGTGTCGGACTTTTGCGATGCACTTGTGCTGATTGCATGAAACCAGCAGGTGTGGTGATGTGTGGCGGTCGTGAAGCTGTTTTATATGCTCCGCTCCGAATGTTCACCTTTAGCAGAGCTACGCTGACCTAACTTCTACTCAGTGCAACCGTTCTTCGAGGAGGATGCCGAGAGATATCTGAAGCTAGAAACTGCGACTGCTGTCCTACGAATATGAATCAAGAGTCCCACAATGACTCATAGTTCCCGGGGTATGTAGGTCAGGGCACTGATTGCAGACACTGGCGAGTTTCAGCGATTCCAGGGCTGAATATTGAGGTTTCACAAGAATTTCATACACGGCGAAAAATGGATGCCAAGACAACATTCTATGGAGCGTTACCCCAAAACCAGTTGTTGTCTTAGGATCACTTTTCAATATGATTACATCTTTCGCATGATCAGAAAGGATCTGTAAGCCATCACAATTGACTGTGGTCACTTTCTGCTTTAATTTTACAATTAGACGACTGTCTCCGTGGTCATTATAATTGCCTTCAGGTATTTTCGGGTAGCAGTTCCCTACACACAACAATCAACTGTCCCATCTCAAATCGCAAGCCAGTGTTATTTCAAGTAACTGAACTTGAATTTCATGTGGTTGCATTTTATCGTCTTTGAGTATAGCCGGTCACATTCTTTTTGCTGAGAAGCATCACTCCATCTGTTACATGGAATGTAGGCCCGTGTTTTCAGAGGTTCCAGCATCGTTTTTACTCGGTAGATTTAGCCATGAAAGCTAATGACGACACATCTAGATCTCGTCTTTGAGCTTTTTCCTCTAGGCATCGAACGTGTACCAATAACTTGTGGTACTAGCTCGAATATGTTCTTCGCTCCTAAAATTCTTGTTTCGTAGGTCAAGCTTAGGACAGTGAATCGTCGGCTTGAAGATTCATATTTTACCGCTTGGACTAATTCAAGTCCGCTCTATAAGCTTTTTGGCTACCCCGGTGCAAGCCTGATGCTTGTGATACCACAATGAATTTCCATTCTGCCTTGTATTTTTGTTAGGATGATTGAACTGAAATATTTGAGTTCAACAGCATGTTCGACTTCTCCTGACACCCCTTGTCTAGGCTTGCGCAACTTGGGAATATCCCAGCCCCTAAGTCTCTTGCGCGAGATGCACTCCTTGGATGAAGTACAAGTTGGTTTAACACACCACATTCCGAATCCGTTGCTTTAAGCCGGCTCTAGCTATACTTCTGAGGTGTCAGTGGTCAAGATATGAAGATACCCAATATCCTTCACCCGAAGTGACAAGTCTCGCAGCTGTAGAGCAATACAGCCTGCAATGTGGTTTGATGCGTCCTTTGAGACATAGTGGAATTCTTTTCGATACTAGAGGTGGCGTAAATTGGCGGACGCAATTCTGATCTTTGAGATTCACTTGTTAACTTCGTCAGCTGTTAGCCCCTGGATTCATAAGGGTATGTACATCCTGCGGTATGATTTTGCAGCTTGTGGACGCTGGGCGAATGCCGAAGGACTGGATGACCTTGGTCAGATACCTGCGTTTTCAGGTACTTTTCGTCTGCATGTTCCAGGGTGACAAGGGTCTCGCTCGGAAACATTTGTAAAACTTCCAATGTTCGGCTCATTACCTCACCTTCTTCTTTAAACAGAGCAAGTGGGAGCTCTTCTTACCAGCAGCTTGGTGACGCTTGAATGGCAAATGGCATTCGCTTATTATTTAATCGTTCAACTGTGGCACCCTTCCGGTTCTTAACTGCCATGCCACCAATAGGAAGCACGAGGGCTGAAATAATTTCAGGTTGCCCAAGCCTAGACAGGGAAGTTAAGAGGCAGAGGTCGCCTTCGAACCACGGAGTTCCCGGTCAGCGAATTCGCGCTATGACCACTGAGCCATCTTGCCCGCTCATTTTCTAAGTTGCAGGGGGTTCCAAGTTCACTGTTTAGGACTTTTGCTGGTGGCCAGTTGAATTATTGATGAAAGTATTCAGCCCGTAGAGTTCGGCTCTTCGGAGATAGGCGAGTGATTGTTATACTTACCGGGTTTCACACTTCACCCATCCCTTCAGCTTTTTGGATCCCCAAGCTTCTGTATCCGCTGATATTCTTTTTCACCTGAAGTCTGACAGTTCGTCGATTGGCTCTGTACTCTTGACCAGAAACACGTGTGCGAACTTCAAACACTTTTAAACTGTTGATCGATACCGAATATTTCGATATATTTGGTTCAACATTTTTTTAAGTGGAGGGCCCAACATCTCGCAGTTTTACGGGCGGTACCTTCAAAAAACCTGTTGTTCGAAAAGGACTTCAGTATGTTTCTAGTAGGCTTTCTTCATTGTTGTCTGTTTACTGTCGTCATGTACCACTTGACCGTCACTCCTATATAGGCATTTCGGTTAGGCATCTATGGAATTGATGTACTAACAGAAACAGTAATAAAAATCCTCTAAGTGTACCGCCTTTTCGGCGCATAGCTACTATGCTACCCGAAGGAGACAAGGGTTGAAGTACTTTCAGGTTCTCCAGGCCTAGATAGCAGTCGATATGCTGAGGATGGGTTCGAACCACGGACCTCCCGGCGAGTAATTTTGCGCCTTAACTGCTCAGGAGACATTACACCCTACCGCTCACACCCACAATTCCGCGTCTGCTATTCGAGCCCAGTTCTCTCTTTTTTATTGCAAAACTAACCGCCTCAGTCCATTATAAACACCTTTCGGTGTTATGTTTAGTCTGAACGTTAAATGCATTGACAGCGGCGTACGTCTTTTGTAACCTTTACCGGTCACCAGCTGTTCCTTGGCAGTACTGGGTTTAGACTTATTTGGCTCCGTTATGTTACCTGGCGTCCCCTTACCACCGGACAGCCCTGGAGTTAAATTGGCCACCTTATCATCAGCTGCTGTTGGCCTGGTACAATCCTTGACCGCTGATCGTTCTGGAGTGCACAGTTTTGCTGCTTTCTTTTGGAGTAGGTCTTTGTCAAATTTCCCCGTCAACCACAGAAACGAGCTCCTCGCTTACCAGTAGAGAAGCTCATTGACCCGCAAGCTTGGATAAAACCGAGGCCTACTATGCAATGCATTGCAGCAGCCTTGTAGAATATTGACCGTAAGTGGGGTGAGATAACTAAGGCTATATGTGAAATCAGGAAATCTGCTTCGATCTCCGAGTGCGTAGACCGATGCTGCTGGATTTCAGGACACTCGCTGTCGCTTCTTCTGGTTTGGAGTACAATTCAGCCAAACGGTCCATCAGACGACAGTTCAAACAGTCTGTGCGTCGACCTATGATCGTGGTGGTACCAGATGTTTCAGG
Source organism: Opisthorchis viverrini (assembly GCF_000715545.1). Taxonomy (NCBI): domain Eukaryota; kingdom Metazoa; phylum Platyhelminthes; class Trematoda; order Opisthorchiida; family Opisthorchiidae; genus Opisthorchis; species Opisthorchis viverrini. The sequence continues at coordinate 538,190 of NW_008751996.1, read as the reverse complement.
AAATTGAAGAGGCCAGTCCATCTGCGAATACACAGAGGCTGCTCAAGCTTATACGCAAAATAGAGCCTAAAAGGCTTTTCTCTGATGATTTAAACGACGGTAGTGTTGGAAGTCCAATATATAATGAAGAATAGCGTCTAGATCGCTGAGTGGCATATTTCTAGCAGCACTTCACCTGTGTCTTTCATTCGACCTGCTCATTTGCGCCTGTGATCTGTGAGTTTAGGTGCACCTCGGCTGATAAAGTCCTATGTCCTTCTGCCTCGAGGCGTCATCGGGCTGATGGCCCAGAAGAGTTTTCCACAGCGCTGTCCAAAGGTGGGGGAGAATCTGTGTTTCGCTTTGACACGGTTCCTTACGGGTAAATTACATCAGCTACCGCCTCCAATACACAGCTATCTTCCTCACCTATCCAAATAATCGGTGAACGAAGCTGGCATCCAGAACCACATTACGTCAAGTACTCGGTTTGTACAGGGAATGATGATCGTGAATGATCTGGTAGACTTAGTTCACATCAGAGTCTGAGGCCATCTCAATAACCAGGCTAGGTTTTTACATCTTGCACGCCCCTGAAGTTCAGGTAGAAACAGAAACGGACAACCGGGGAATTGGAATCCATATAGGTGGAAGTCAGTAATTGACCCACGCCACCTATAGCTAATGACGACTTGGTCTATTTGTGTTGAAGTTTGTCTCGAATGCGAGGAGCACTCTGTGGCCATGTGGCTTTGATGGCTTGGAAGTTAGTGCTACACAAAAGCAGAAATACATGTACAGCAAGCATTCACCGTTTTACTTTTACCTCGGTTCCAGCCCAAGACGACCAGCGATTGATCACCATCAGCCAAATCTACCCAGCTGCAGATTCATATCTGTGGGAAGCTCAATAGCACCTGAGATTTTGGACGCCACTTCAAGCCGCTTAAAAAGTAGTAAAAACCATCTTTGAGGGTGTCAGAGGCACAGTCTTTGGGAGAAGGCATATAAGATAAACAGGCAGTGGGGTCGGTTATCAAAGGACGTCCGTTTGAGGAAAAACCTTTCAGTTTTGTAACTTAGAACAATGGAAATCACAGCAGAACCAGCTTCAGTGGCTTCCGGATCACCAGAAGTGCACAACGGAAAGAGCAATGGAACCTATGAAGATGTCAGTCCAACAACATTATTTGGGTTTTGAGTGCTTGTTTCAGAGAGACCACAAATCAGTGGCAAATTAGTCCAGCATATATGCAAGAGTAATCTGTTATCCAGCTTTTTCAGAGTACAAACGTAAGAGGCTGCCGAATGAACTAGGCGTCGGAGGTTGAAGAATGACTTGGAAGTGTCTGCGGCCGCATCAGATGAGTTGACCGTAGATGTTGCAGCTAACGGCAACGGGCGACAAGGTGTTATGTCGTTCCTCAAGAATGGGCCCACGGAAATCATCCTGGCAACAGGGTGAAGAGAGGGAGAAGGAAGAACATATAAAATAAGATAGACTATATCAGAAATATCCATGCTGTATGCAGCAAGTAAGGCAACCCGTGTGATAACACCATGCGACATGAGATTAGTTGTAGATGTGTAGTTCATAGTTGTATATGGGATGGGTCAATGCCAGGGCACCAAGACTTAGAGATGAGGACGATTATGGTTCTAAACCATGGTCTTTGGCGCAAAAGTCGAACCAAAAGGCTGCGCTGGTTGTTAGATAAACTTACATCTTTAAGGGGCAATCAGTCACGTGTTCCAACCATCAGACTAGAGGACCACGAAACTGCCAATTGACCAACTTGGTATAAGAGGCTCTTTGAATGTCACACGTACACCGCAATATAGCTGATCGGGTTAACAAACCACCACACCGTAGCAAGGTCCGGTCTCTTCCTAGATTTAACTCTGTCGATCATTTAATTCGTGGTCAGAGTGCTACCGGTGTAGCAGAGATGCAGGCAATATGTTATCTTACTACCGCTCACCTCTATGTTGAGCAAACTCTGGTACATCCGCCTCTTTAAGTAGGTTGACAAAAAGCAAGCATGTTATGATTATTCACACTTGCGCATATGGAGATGCTTTAGACTCGACCGATGTCTTTAAAGGATTTAGTACATAACAATAGGTCACAATCGTGGCCTTTCTAGTCAGGTAGCATTCGTTTGGTTAGACGTTTTGAATTGACCAAGTGACCATCCAGACGTTACCCAATAGACAGACCTTCTTCTGAATCGCGTAGTCTCCACAAATGTTATAGCTAGATACGGAGTAAATGAAGTTGAAGCCTTAACGTGGCCTTGTTTTGCCCTGGTATTATTATTGAAATCTGTAGACGTGGTTCCACCTCTGCTCCGCAATATCATCAATTCCACAGTACTGAACAACAGTTTTCCCCCATACTTAAAAGACTTGACGAGGTTGATAAGTTTGGGTATCCCATTTTCCGGAGGATGTTCTATAGTGTTTCACTGTTCACTGAGTCGAAGAACTTTGTGAATGAGTAGGACGTATAGCGGATGGTAGCATTTGCGGCCTGTTTTCCGTATGTGCCACACTGCGAAGTTTAAACAGTGTTTGGTCCTTCACTTGAAAAATACTTGGAACCGATTGGGTAGTCATCGTTTTTGAAAAAAGTTTGGTGAAAATCGGTAGATTTATTGCTGGACTATCAAATGAACCGACCCAGAAGAACTAGACCTTAGGCAGGACCCAAACACATGTAGGTTTTCTCACCTACCCAACACCTGTCCAACCACTCTAACACGCTAAAATCTCTCGGCCGACACCCAACAGAGATTTAGCTCGACCTAGCTGATTGGTTCTCCTTCCGCCTTAACTCTCCACCAACCTCGGAACCTAGTAACTTGGCCTGACGAAGCTTTTGTATCAAAAGCGAAACGTTGCCCAGCAATGAATCTACCGATTGTCACCAAACTTTTTTGAAAATGAAAGTGTTTGGTCCTCTTCGGAACGAATTCATTCAAAATGTTCGCATTCTTAAGACTTAAGAGCCGGGATTCCGCAAGTAATACAAAACTGGCAGAATTGCCCATTTTCTATCCGTTTTATCTTCTCTTGAGTAGCGGCACTATTGTTGCATCCATTTAACCTTGTGGAATATCCTCAGCTTCCATAATTGAAGGGGTCACATAAAGGAATTTACACCACAGCACTTGTCCGCCAGTTAGTCGGGTAATCCGTTATTTCCTGAAGCTTCCTCGCTTTAAATTTGAATAAGGCTGCTTGTAACTATTCCGACGTTGGAGGAACGTGTGTGATTCTTATTTGTACGTCGCGGCATTTCAAGTTTATTCCGTCTGCTTTTTGACGGGCGGTTGAGTAGTGGGGAGAAGTGAGTACATATTTTTAAACCGAAAAAAAACGGGTTGTACAGACCACATCTATGCTTTTTCGGGGAAAAGAAGTGTCTATGTTCACACAAATACGGAAATACTGGTCTCCCGCAGGACATCCCTTAACGTTCTCTTGCTCGTGCCACAGGAGATAATACAAACTTACCTGCAGAACGCCTTATTCTTACAATGATGGCTCTCTGCCTTCCCGTTTGTCTGCTTGCTATTGGCTCTGCTAACAAGGCTAAACCAGAGGGGGCAGGTATCTTGGTTACCGTAAACATGAGGGTGGTCGCAATGCACAAGCCGACTACCATACCAAAATATCAGCTTTGATTGAAGACACTGTCGCAGAAAGACTGCAAATAGTATGGTGTCCGTTGACGAGCACTTAATGAAGAGGTTCAGCTCAGTAGCATTACTGCCAGGCGTTCGAAAAGATTCGTGTTGGAATTCGGATGTCTCCCGTCGATATGAAGGCAACAATTAGAAGTTTATAGTTGGTGAAGGCGCAATGTATCCCTCAGACATGTGAGAACTTTCATCGGCAGGCACGGCTGTTAGGGTCTCTTCCATAAATCCGAGTGTCTTGAGGATGTCATTTTGTGAGCTATTGTTTTGTTCTTTCAGTAACAACGTGAATCAAATGCTCCGATTTTATGACTGCATTCATGTGAAACAGCGTACTATCTGTTAGTTGATTCAGTTGTGTCCGAAGTTAATCAGGGTTTATTACCAAATACTGCTACTAAGTACACACGCATTCCTATGACCCGTATCAGAAAAGCTGTTTTAGTGGAGTACTAGAATCGTGAATAATTGCAGCTCAAATGGTCTATTGATGGTGTTGTTTTGCCTCGACTATTGTTCATGAACGGCCACTTGAACTGTATGATGACATGATACCCTTATTATCCCAGTCACCTCGCAGCTAGATACTGTCGTTATACCGTCGTTCATAAAAAAGCCGTTTCTTTTTTTATTCTAAACGTTTTAAAACGTATGAGGCACGTAGTTTTTATTCGTTTAAAAGTATTAATGTGACAGTAATGATTTCAATGAATATCTATTGGTAGTTTCGCTCAGCTTTTAGATATATTGTTCTGTTCGTTCCTGTTAAATAAAGCTTGTCTCCGGCTACATATTCACCCAATGAATGAACAAGTTCTATCGAGAACCGGTATTAATAACTGTGTAAGTTCATTATGATATGAATAAAGTGGCATTCGCGGCTGTCGTTCCCACTGGTCTATGTGTAGAACCCTTCCAATAAGCAGTTGTTGCACGTAAGGGGCTAAGGAAGTGGGCCCGATGAAACTACATGTAAGTTGCTCCACACTCTACTATGATCATTATATATGTTGAACAGTATCCCCATATCACAGACCCGTTGGTCTATCTCGGCGAATGCAACTTCCAAACCCACGCATATTGTTTAGGATGACTTAGCTCATTTAGAACTGCTGATTGATAACCACTTATGTCCTTCACTTTCACGTAAAGAAGTATCGTAATTACTTTATTCCGTTCAATACTCAACAAAGCGTTTTCTTTACCATTGCAGGCAGGGTCCACTCAGCCATTATCAGCGGAATTAATAACAGCACCAAGAGTGTTACGGTTGAATGGTATGAAAAAGGTGAAGCGAAAGGGAAAGAGGTAAGCTGATACCATCCTATTTTATAGCTACCCAAAAAGTAGTTATTAGAATTTCGATCGACCGTGGATGCCCACTAAACCATCTTATCTACCGTGTATTCTCAGATGTCTTTTTTTGTTTTTACTCCTGCCAGCTTAGTTGGGATTAGAGCACATCACTGGTGGACGTGACTTATTGTCCATGGTGAATGTTGTGAATCAGTGTTTGAGCTGTTCAACAAACGTGATTCAAAGTAACAAAGAATCAGCTTTACCACGTGCCTAGATCCCCCCTTTTGGATGTAAACATTATGTATTCTCAGCTGAATGTCGAGCTGGAGGATCTACATTTTTATTTATACACCACTTGTTGTGGTTCATCCTTATTAGTGGCTGGATATAGTGGCTTAGATGTAGTCTTTTTTCACAACGCACTGATCGAAGCCTCCATGGGTTGGTAGATCAGAATTCTGTGCATCTTCAGTGCACAGAAAGTGCTGCATCTGTTCTGGAACAGAAGAATATCTTGTGTAGAAAAGCATGTCGGCTTTTCACTGTTTACCGTCATGCACTTGTTTTATAGACGTTTTGTGTCGACGATTAGCAAAAACAATTGAAATGCTGGTCCAACTTTTTCAGTAATGTTCATCGTTTCACATGACTTAACTAATTTCCACATTCTGTTTTTTATGATCATCCTCACTGTGATCATCATGGCTGAGTACTTGAACTTGGATATTAGGTTCATCGCAGAAGGATTCTAGGTGACTTCCGTGGGTTTTATTCTATTTGGCTAGTGGAGGACTGGTGAGCCTGGTTGGATAGGGTCGCGCCGTGGGTTGTTAGATTTGTAATTTGGCCCCATTTGCCCGTTTCGCCGCTCGCTCTCCATGTCTCACGGTTTAATTTCACCTCTTCAGTTGAACCAGTGCATTACTTCAAGTAGTATTCGGAGTAGGGCTTTCAGTACGTCGACCCCTATCTACTTCTCAGTTTGATGGCCTCGCATCTCTACGAGAATTTTCCTTCAGTAAGCTGCTTGGCTGGCTTAGTCCCCAGTCGAACACGCCCGTATAGCGTCTCGAACGACGTCCTGTTAACCCCCTTTGAAGAGATATTATCAGGTGTAGGTCAGACGTCCCGTTTCTTTTGGTGGTTTCTCTTTGGAGACTATTGCATTCGGTCATTTATCTGGGATCCGTTGGATCATGGTTTTGGTATATCGTCATCGCTGTAACAAATTCAGTCAGACTATGGCTTTTCGTGTTCTTTTTTTCAGATTGAACTAGAAGCGATCTATCATTTGAACCCTAATTTGCGAAGACCTACGGTAAGTCTCGAAGCTTCTGACTTTGTTCCAGCAGACACTCCGGTTTTTTGAAGACATTTTAACTTATGGGATCTTATCAAACCTCTAGGGCGAGGTGGCCCAAGTGGTTAGAGCACGAATTTACTGACCGGAAGGTCCGTGGTTCGAATCCGACCTCTGCCACTCGACTTCCCCTGTCTAGGCTTGGGCGACCTGGCAGTATCCCAGCCCTCGTGCAACCTTCGGGTGGCATGGCAGTTAGGCACCGAAAGGGTGCTACAGCTGAAAGAGAAGAAGAGGTGTTATAAACTGCTCACTTTTTGGCTTTACCGTGTTTCTCCTTTACTTGCTAGACAGTAAAACAACCGATGACATTCCTTGTGTGCGGAAAAGTCGGGACTTTTTTCGCTGGTATCGTTTGGGAAAATTACCTGGTTTCAACCGCATGTCAATGGCCACTCAAGGGTTTGCTTTTTGACATCGGTTGATCAGATTTTCATCATCGCCATCAACTGGTTCTATAGCCTACTCGTCACAAAAGTTCCGAATCACCGCTCATGTGATGGAAAATCAATCCGATGTAGCGAGATGGCTCAGTGGTTAGGGGGCAAATTTACTAACCGGAAGGTCCGTGGTTCGAGCCCGACCTCTGCCTCCCGACTTCCCCTGTGTATGACAGTATGCCTGCCCTCGTGCTTCCTTCGGGTTGCATGGCAGCTAGGCACCGAAATAGTGTTACGGCTGAACGGTTATTATTATTATTAGCCTTATCATGATTCAAGTCTTGGCTAACTAATAGCTATATCATCAGTTGATAGTTGTCTTGGAGATGCACTTTGAGTGAAAATTCTCTCAATGTCTATAGGATCTTGAATGGAGGCAGCTCGCAATACCCTCCATCTTTTATGTTTTCGAGGTGAATTGGATACTTTTCCTTGCTGATTGAGCACTGGTACATAAAACGTGAAGTTAAAAATTCATCCCTTATTTTGCTCTAGTTGGAGTATTTCCCGGTTGCCAAATGGAACAGGATAAGATAGACGCTATAAAGAAGGCTTTCTCAACATTTCGTTAGAGCAGTTACGCGATTAATATACGGTTGATTAGTGAAATACACTCATTTGCAAACTAATTTGGTTTTTAGAAAGACTCACCTAGAACCCAGCTGAATCTCTCGTTTGTGATGTTTCCATCAACCTTATGAGTAGTGCATTACGAATATACGGTTGATTACTTAGTTCACCACCTGTACTACTATTGGGGTACCATTCAAAGCTACCTCATGAATCATTCGAGTAGTGTAACGTATTTTATTATCCCACATTCATCGGACCGTGAACCTTAGCCTACGAATAGATACAGTTCTTGCTTGATGTCTGTTATGATGACTGCACTTTCGGATCAGATGTTTATTGCGTCGTCGGAATGGTGCTCATCCATGTGCTGCATCATTGTTCCCGACAGCATCACTAATGTGGAAACGCTGGTGTGATATGCGTTAATTTTATGTTTGCGTTGAGACTTGTTGCCCGTGGTTATACCGCACGGGTTAAGATGCCTACAGGTGCACGAGTCTTTTTTTCGAAAACAGTGACTATTATCTTTTATTGAGAACCTCCCAGTAGTAGCCAAAGAACACAGTCAATCGGAACATATGCACTTCTTGTTGGATATTATCTACACAAGGGTAACATTAATGGAAACTCCCAATGGTCTTGCTGCTGCGGTACAGGTTTTCGTTTTTCATGTTCGGCAGGACAAACGGTTTCGCGTTCTACACAGCCATTGTGTGTCATTTTTCAAATTCGTGCTGATCGCACAAACCAACTATTGAGACAAGATCAGTAGTGCACATCACACAGATCTCGCTTAGCTATTGGAGTTCCAAGGACACACGACTGGGCAAGAATACCAAAACACCACAATTGCTTAGAGATACTGGAACCCACTGAAATAAGTAGCACAGGTTTTCGGCGGTTATCTAGGCGTACCGAACTTCAAAGACACAAGACGCCTAATAAATACCGCTCCTCATTTTCTTGCCAATTACTTATATTTAATGTTGTTGCCTACCCACATTTAGGGACGTTTGTCTACAATTGATCTGAATGTATTTCAAGTGCTGCTAAATAATTTTACTTGCATTGCCATTGAGTTATTCTTGTGGTTAGTTCGAAAGCACTGTTCTGCTCCTAGCGATCCACAGCTTCAAGTAAAAGGCGGTAGAAAGGATTCCTAGACTACTTTGTGTAAGGAGTCGGCGCTCATATCATGCTTATTCTCGTGTTACTCTGTTGTTGCCATCTGTCATGATGTGTAGTCGTGGATTATTGAAACATCGTGCTTGATTACCATTTTCTTTGTTTTTTTTCTCCAGCCACCAACTGATAATGTTGGTGGAACAGGGGAATCAAACAAAACACACCTCTCAAAAGAAGCTTCAGTACAACGTTCCGCGCTTCCTTCCACTGCTCATGGTCCTCCCAGCGATAGCCGGCCTGTATCAGCAGTCACCAACCTCCAACAACATCCTCAGTCTAAGTGTGAGGTACCAACTGCACCTCCTCCCTCCCGTTTGGTTCCCCCGGGCAACCGTGCTCCGGCACCTTCACGCCCGGGTACCGTGTACGTATCCAACAGGCCTACGCTAGGTAGTGGTACTCAGGACGACCGAGTGAATCAGACCCGCATCGCTCCTGGGCCTAATACGAGTGTAGCGGTCAATCAGACTATCCTTGACGCACCATTGTTGCGACCACAGGATGGACTTGGTGGGTGGCTTTGCATTCCGCGTCTCTTGAGTCTCGTTGCAGTGCTGTATCTGAGTCTAGTTGATGTATCTTTTTTATCTCAGGGTATAGTAACAATTCACATTACCAACGTTTGCGTAAGGAGATGCCCATACAAATGGACGTCGACTCTTCCGACCACAGCGTCCATGGTGGTTTGGGAAACGATTCCGTGACTGATGGATTGAATCACCTGGCCGACCTCGCACGGGACCCTGAGACCGGTGGCTTGTATACTGAATGGATGGAACAAGATAGTGCTGAAGTCGCAGATGAAGAATCCCTAGCAATAGGAATCAACTCACGTCCTTCAGCCAATGATCCCCAGAGACGCCCGATGGGTGAGTGTCATGAGTTAGCTTTTGATGTCTATGATTTGTGTTCGTCTGTCCACCGACTTCGCAGTCCACTCATAAATTGGTGCTTCGCCTAGCAGTTAACCGTGTCTTTTTAATGAAACCGTGCTCATGGTGCTTACGGCTTTAAATCGGCCTCTCAGAGGATAAACAGCGAATCTCTCTGATATTTTTTTCACACATCTGTATGATGCTAACTTTGACATTTGTTTTATATCGTAAGACGCTCTTGTTGGTCTGCTTTTGACTGGACGCCCGAACTCAGTGTCACGAGCTTGTACGCCGCATCATGAACTTTCTCAAGGTTGCCACACTAGAAGTTTTCTCACCACATATTACGAATTCGTGTGTTCTACGTTACGGTCAGATAATTCTTTGGGAGTAACCAAGCTGCTTTGAGGAATCAGGTGTGACATTTTAATGATAGGTTGTCACACTCATTTGGATTCGTACCATTTGCCTATAGTTTTCAAAATCCTCAGGGGGAATCCGATAACTCCAGGCTGAATTTGGAAGTTTCGCAGGCTTGTCCTGAAAAACAGTTTACTGCGCATTTCTTTCCTGCTGGGATGCATCGGGATTCAACTGATAGACAAATCTACGTCTGGAACACAGGTGGGACCACCATTTCCACTGCTTTAGGTTAAAAATCCAAACTCTGAACCTGGAAACTGCGATGTGTCTTGTTCCAACCACCTTATGAGCTCTAACTGAAGTAAACCACACCGCAGATTCATCATATCTGTTTCGTGCTTGATCTATCTGTTTTGAAGTCATTATGCCTTCGGTCACCAGTCTTGACATTTGATTAGCACACTGTTTCAAACCAACACAGTTGTGAACACTGTTGAACACTCACACTCATCTCTCTGTTTGACTTAGCTCGTCTGAATACAGTTGCACAAAATTCAGCTCCTACCAATTCGGCTACCACAAACACTGGTGCCTCTGTACCTCGAAAATCCAATTGTGTGAAAGAAATCGAGCGGATTCAGCAGCGACGCGAAGAAAGGCGAGCTGCTCAGCGGGCGTTTCGTGACCAAATTGATCTCGATCCGAGCAATCCAAACTATGAATTCCATATGATGATCAAGTAAGTCCCGAGTATTCAATCCCTCGCCTGGTTTCCTCCCGTCTATTTCAAGTTGCTTTATTTTTTACCAAGATGAGACGGCTCAGAGTTTATAGCGCGAATTTACTGACCAAAGGTCCGCGGTTCGAACCCGACCTCTGCCTCTCGACTCCCCCTGTTTAGGCTTGGGCAACTTGGCAGTATCTCAGCTTTCGTCCTTCCTTCGGGTGTCCTGGCAGCTAGGCACCGAAATAGTGTTACAGCTGAACGATTTTTTCGCTACTGAATGACCGGTTTTTGATTGAACTTCTTTTAAGGAGAGGGTGTTGGAAATCTGTAAAACCCTGATCGTGGGGATGTATAGTCACGATGGGAAGTTACTAACCCAAGTCTTTGGGTGACCAGCATCTTTCCTCCGCTGCCTTCATTTTCACAGCAATTTTAGGCTGAGCATGCTTAGTTGAAGCTATCCTCTTCCCAGTGCTCTCTTATGATGTTCTGCAACGGTTGTCATCGATCAATTAACATTTGATAGTTTATTGTTACTACGACCACCTACAGTAAGTTCAGCTAGATATTACTTTTCTACAGGGAACTGATTGTTCCAGTATAGACTGAACTATAAGACCCATAGATAGCCTCTTGGAATGGCAAATTTTCTACTTAAGTTGCTCCTGTACACCGCTTGGCACATTTCGATGCAGTTTGTTTCGTCTGGTTACGCGTTGTTTGGAGATCACCTGTGCTGCTAATTCGAAACTTGCAAACCACCTCCCAATCGGGCCCCTATCCTTACGCAGTGTCAACGTAGACAGAGTAGGAAAGGGTCTTAGGAATTTTACACGACCAACTTCGTCAGTCGGGTGATTCCCCTTCACATTTTCGTGAAACTAATCAATGTAACCATCACTTGTCTTTTGGGAGGTTAATTATGACGTCGTCCGTATTGATTATGCATGAAACATTCGAACCAACGTTCACACGGAAGCCCGTGTCAATGGAATATCCCATTAGAATAGGGTGGGATTTATACAATCTCAGGTCTTTCGCAGTTCGGAGAAATCACGGGGGATTTTGGTTAACACCTAGGAGCTGTTGATCTCAAGACCATGCGTCCACTGACCAGTCTTGGAAAAGTGATGATCTGGTCGCAACCTTCCACTATTCATCAGGTCGTTCGAGTAAAGTCAGCCGCTTGTCACAGCGAAACAGATTATTTTAATCTAAGCACGGGCTGAAAAAGACTGGCGAGTGAGCAACAGGTAAAAACTACCAGCCAAAATTGACGGTAACCGATATCATCTACGTTCAATGGATGAGTTTCAGTTGTAATTAAAAGTATTGGACGATTGATTTTTTCGGTACTGAACCAGATCCTTAATTGGATTATTCGGTTAAATTCTCTGAAACTCGCTCGAACCACAACTCGATCCGAAATAAACAGTATATGACCAATGAACCAGTTCTGGTTACTGGATACGCTCTTTACTTGAGGTAACATTTGTTCAAACGAGCATTCATGTTTCGATCGCCCTGCTGAGTCTGTTCTTCAGGCTTCTGATACATTGGTTGTCCGAGCTATGAGGGCGCGCCCCACAACTTAAATTAATTTGTTTTCCGTGACTTTTGCCTTTTATACGCAAGATGCATGTGGAATAAATTCGGTCACTTCACCCTCCAGTCTTTGCAGTTTTTTAAAGTAGGTGTAGCCCAGAAGACTGACTGAATCCATAGGCTATTATTGACCATATCCGATTATATTTCACCCTTTCCAGTGAATATCGCAGTTCGTTGGATTACCGACCTTTGACGAATGCTGATCCGATTGAGGATCATCAGATTTGTGTTTGTGTACGCAAACGACCGATGAACAAGAAAGGTAACCCAAAAAACTTTCAAAGAATCTCCTTTGCTCAATTTGATAGTGTTCGCGATACGCATATTCAAATTCTGTCTTCCTCTCATCATCCTACAGGAACCTGTGCAAGCAACTCAGGTGCTGTAGGGTCAATCCGGGGTTAGTATCAAATGACGGACAATCCAGGCTGTTTTTCCTTATCACCTGGACTACTTATCTATAGGAACTGGGTAGTATTCAGTTTACTGATCGTTCTTGGCTGCAAGATTTATCCCGGTTACTTCTGTGTCATTTTCTAATAATCACAAAGTTCGTTATCCTTGACAATTTTGGCCTTCTGAATTTCCGAAAGCTTTGCAATTTGCAACTCATCCTAGTATTCCGATTCTTTTTTCTAAGGGTTGATGGTCCGACTGCGATTCTTGGTGTGTAGACATCCACTTCCAGATTTACATATCACATCGAACTAGGCTGATTAACCCCCGCACACAAGAGATGAATCTACACGTGGTTTGGTCACAGCCGCGCGTGCAGCCAGCTGAACGCACTGCGTCTGGTATGAATCCGAGGAGATAAGGCCGGTTCAGCTGTTAGTCGATCCGCATACCCAAACCGATGATCCCTTATTGTTACACCATGCGGGAGCAACTGAACAGCTGTGAACTCAGCGTATGCGAATTCGTTGCCTGGTGATACCATTCATAAGCTGTACGTGGGTGCAAACATATGGAGAGCTGTTGCTAGCTACTAATCAGTGTGATTTGTACAACGATGGTCACAGGAAGTCACATCTAGTACTGTTTTAAGCTTAACACTCCGCCCTATCCAATGTTTAAAATGAATTGTTTGCCAATATATACGCTCAGAGGCTTTTGTCGTGATTGTTACAGACAGAGATGTCTCTGAGCGGGTTGTGATCAGAATCCTTTTACCTTCTCTCGAGTTCATACGAAAAGTCTCTTCGATTGTCCCTAAATATAGCGGAATCGTGCAATGCACGCTTTAGTTTGACTCCTATCCAGTAAAAAGCTGTCTGTCAAGCACGGTGTGATAGGCATTCAGCTATCCGTTACTTTCTTCACTCAGAGGCTGGGCGCAAAGAGATCGATGTTATCACCGTGCCCAATAAGCAGTCGGTTGTCGTCCATGAGCCCAAAACCAAGGTGGATCTGACCAAGTACTTGGAGAACCAACAATTTCGATTCGATTATGCATTTGATGACACATCGGACAACGAGTTGGTAAGTCTTTTCAGTTAGCACTCAACATTCTTATTGGTGATGTTTGTGCGTCTTCTGCTGTTTCAAGCTGGCACGGTGCTATTGATAAGTTGTGGTGTTGTATTTAAAGAGTTTCTGGGGGGGTATTCTGCAGAAGCATTGTAGACTCCCCCAACACTTAACAACATGTTTTGTTTTTTTATCAAGACGTTGGAAAATTATTTGGATTCCCATCTTTATGTTAGACCTTTCAGTGTGAAAAGATGTTCAACAGGTTGGTGGTCACTGCATGCTGTGGCTGGATTGGCTGCAACAAGATCGGTTTGGCTGAACTAGCCGATAAACCTGCGAAAGTACAGGCTGTTTCTCATCAAAGCCTTTGGAGAAGTAAATTGTGTGAATATTTTTAAGTAGCTGTCTTGCCTGGACAAAAAACTGTATCAACGACTCCATGATGAGCGATTCTGGAGGGCTTAGTTTCATCATTCGCTCTCCGTCTTGGCGCGTTGGTTTCACTTTTCAGGAATTTATCCAAATGTGGTCATCGTAATTAAGTGTGCTTCCACACCTTCACTATAATCAGGTCTACCGGTATACGGCGAAACCTCTTGTCGAATGCATTTTCGAGCGTGGTATGGCAACTTGTTTTGCCTATGGACAAACCGGTTCAGGAAAGACACACACAATGGGTGGCGAGTTTCACGCACGAGGACAGCAAAACTGTACTAATGGAATCTATGCTTTGGCCGGTGAGTTTTACCGTTTCTTTTTGAAAGCACTGCCCTCCCAGAGCTGACCTCTTGGCTGTTGCAGTGTTAATCTGCTATGATGTTCACATATTATCCAACGCTTCTACGTGACAGAAGCTTCTGTGCAGCACAATCACTTAAAGCATATTGCAACCGAGAGAACCAGGTGACTTTCAGTTGAGTCTTCTGTAACCAGTGAATTAATTTCCAGATGAAGGTTTATGTTTTGATGGGGCTTGTGACATTCCCATGTATGATCTCATTCTCCGATTTCGCTGCTTACATTATGCTGCACCCAAAATGACATATGTGTATTTGTTGCTTAGCCAACTGAGTCACGTGCTTAAAGCACGTCACATTCGTTTGTGAGCGTCCTCGATCGTTCAGCTGTTGTGTTGACGAGAACAGTGTGAATTGTGATGCATCGTACCATGAAGTTATCTTTGGACTAATGTATGCGCTTATTGTTGGGTCTTTCGCGGCTAGTCTATTCCAAGCATAGGGAGTGTCAGTGATTTCATGGCTGCATTCGCCTGTTTGTTTGGACATTGGTAGTTCAGACGTCCAGTTCCGTTTTGTTGTGGCCTGTTGTATAACCACAGTGAATGTCTCTGTTTCGGATCCTACTTTGCCACGAACTGAACTTATCTCCACTAAATTACTGTTTTTTTGTAATAGGCTGACGAACATCAACGCGCTCATATAGCATGCTGTTCTTTTACAGTACTGTGTGAAGTCAATCGGTAAGCAGATTCGTATGGCATGCAATAACCTCACTCTGGTGCTCTTTTCACGTTTCAGCTTCGGATGTGTTCGCTTTGAATTCCACGAAGTACCGGCATGAGCGACTGCGTGTTGAGTCGGCTTTCTTCGAGATATACAGTGGTAAAGTGAGTGGTACTGAAGTAACCGCCTCACTTAGTTGCCATTTAAAGTAACTTGTACGATTCATGATGGTATATTGTACCCCATATTTTTCGTCGTATCCCCCTCGGAAGATTTCCAATTTTTCATAACAATCGATTCCAGTTTTCACGATTTTTTTGCAACAAGATACAGACATTGCCCCCTCATCATCGCGCTCGGTTTCAAGGTATTGCTCATCGTTTGCACAACTGGGAACAGCTTGTAAGGTAACATGGACGTGGAACATCTGCTTTTTTGTAACCAACAAACTTAACATTACTACCAGCAGTTACGCTTCTGAGTGATTTTCTGATTGGGTTATATCAGTCGTCAGCGCTACTAACAGGCGTGATTCAGTCTCGCACTCAATTGGGTTCCCATATGCGAGATATTATTTTCGTTTCGTAGCAATATTTTCATCCTTCGCACTGATAAAAACCTTTGATAACTACCATACCATCTTCGCTGAGTTCACACTCCAGCGTTGTTTTCTATTCACAGCTATCCCTTCGTTTTAGGTTAACACAGCTGTACCAGCTGGAGACACTGTATTATCTCCGCCTACCTCTCGGCTTCTTCTGCCGCTAATGTTAATAACCCCCTTGATTTCTGCGTCACTGTTGCCTACAGGTAGCCGCTTGGCACCACAGATTAAATCGGGTTCTGAGAAACAATGGGGAAAATCCTACGCACCTCTCCTATGAACGACACGCTCTCCATGATCGTAGGGGCAGGAAATGTCCACTGTATCTTTACGATGCATTGTTTCGTATCAGTGACATGTATGCAGGTATAATGACTATCGGATATGATGGATTTGAAAGCTATCAGGACTCCTTGTACGTAGCTGTTGAAAGCAGACAACAGTTTTCTCAACTGACTGTAGAAACCAAGAGGGACCCTGCACATTGATCGCCCCTTGCGAAAGATAATAACGCTCTCAACATTTTTCGGTATTAGTGGTGTTTTCTCCGAAGTTAGGTTACTTTATCAGTGGTATATGTAAAAACTTAAATTGGTGCTACACATTGAGAGTTGACTTGAATCCGAGCCTTAGGGAAGCATCACGATACTTTCAGGTGATTCTAAAAAACTTCAACAGCGGTATTGTTGTAGTGTTTACCTACTTATGAGAAGGTACAAGAAGAAAAATACGGTGAATCACGATAGGAACACAGGGTGCAACGACCAAAAACGCAATTTCCCACTATTTTCTTAAAAGATAATATGATATCTGCAGAACTTAACAGTTTTTCCGACTGAAGGATGATGGTTTTTAGTTTCCTGACGCACCGCAAAATCGGCAGTATGTCTAACTATTGGTAACCCGAGTGGATTTATTGGCTGCTGATCAGCGGTCAATCCCTATTAATAAGAAAATTGAGTGGACACGAATACTGGACCGAAGAACTCGAGACATTCCCATCATTTTCTGGTTTTGGAGGATGGATTTCGACACTTAAAATTCAAACCAGGTACTCATGACTCGTGCAATTCGCCTAGCAGACTCTGCTGGGTTATGAAATCTGTCAGTACAGCTTATTTTTCCTCTCGAATTTGTAATAAGACGGTCATCGTTCTTAGACCAATTTATTTCTAGGACAGTCAACGACAAGTTGAAGAATGTCGTTTCATCCCTGGTATCTACTTGATCTACTTGATCTTTCTAATCACGATCATTCACGAAAAACGTGATCTGTACAGGTTGTCGATGAAACATATAACGGTCGCAAAATTTTATTTGGTATTGGTATTTGGACCGTGTGCACGAATAGCACAATGAGGATGTTCACTGTCCACTTAGATGTTTTGTGTAAAGTTAGGACAATTTTCAAACTGCTTGCTGACTACAGAACAGACTAATAGGCTCCCCGAAATTCCACAGAGACCCTTTTCAGTCAACCAACTACAAGACAATCATCTTCCCAAAACAAAGCCATGGAGTCCTACAAGGGATGAATAATAATTTAATAATTTAACTAACTTCTCGATGGGTCTTTGGAGGCAAACGTTCTCAACCTTTGCATTGGCAAGGTCTTGATTATGCTTATGTGAAATGAGGAAGGAAACGACGTCTTGGAATTTTGAAGTGTTAGTGAAATATACCATAAAGTATATTCAGTGAACTATTCACTGTTACCGGTATACTTGAACCAATAGAAAAAACGATACAGATAGGTCATGAACGTACAGGGCAAGTAAAGACCAGACACCTGTTGGCAATGGTAAGAACTCGGCTGCCCACACATGAGTACTAGGTTCGGGTGGCAAAATAGTAATGTTTACCTTGATGGAACATCGTTCGTTGCATCAAAAGCCTCCAAACAGCAGAAGCGGACCTCTTTTTTGTCACTATCAACATATATTTTAAGTGTAGATAAAAAGGCATGTGGTTTAGCCCTTTTTCCGAGTTCTGAAGAAACCGAATGCAAAAGGTACTGAACAACGTTGAGTGTAGAGCGCGACTCTTCACAGCCTGAGATACTTGTCTGGTGTTAATGCTCGATAACATTACCCCCTGAAATAACGCACGCAGCAAATCGATCGACTTTTCAATCTTCCTTTCTTATGTACCAAAGTTACCTTTGTTATCTCCCAGCGATTAGTTGTCGTTCAGCTGGTGGAATACAGTAAATATCTGCACACAATATGAGGAACAGAGATGATAGCAGACTTGGACCACATGCTTCGTTACATTCTAGTTTGAACATCTTTCCCTGTACCATATTTATGATCGGTTGTTAGTGGAGACACTCGCTCATTTGGGACTTCCAAAAGTGTTGGTGGATCGGTCGAACTTGTGGGTTCATGATTCAGCATGTTAGGTCAATGCTGTTCATGCGTACTAGAACGCATTCCCATGTATCTGCATGTCACTGCAATGTCTATTACCAGCAGCATTTAATTCCAGGTTCCATTCCTCCCATCAGATGCCCAATTTCAGGACGTTGCCCATTCTTGTATGCAGCCTCCTTTTTCTGAAGCTGTTTCAGGAAAATAGAGGGAAATCTTGCTGTAAGTGGCTTCAATAGGCCGAATTAGGAGAAGGGTTCTGTCAACGTTGTCGAAGACTAATATTATGGAGGACTGCGAAATACGTGTAGGAAAGCTCTATCCCTACTGAGCTGGTGTTTTAGAGCGAACAACATCCTCACCCTGGCACCCGCAAATTCATCGCGTGGTAGCTCGACTAGACTACAACGCAACGTGCCTGTGTGTAACCATAGAGTAGCTACAAATCATAGATACAGTCAGGTCTGTTGCCGGGCTTTTTGAGGAAACGCAAGTTGTTCAGCCTGTGGAGTTTGAAAGACAGTCTGTTTTATTTGGATCGATTACCTGTTGTAATACAAGCGAGTGGTCACTACGGCGGAAAACGGATTAAGAAATACGATGAGCTCCGCCACTGAGGTTCTAGGGACAATATACGCACATTATTTCTCCTTCAAGCAAAGACTACACGCGAAACGGACTGAGTGGTCTTAGTTGAGGATTGTACTACTTGGAGTGGAAACAAAAATTAAAGTTTGCTAATGCTGGTCTACTCGGCCTACAGTGACCAGCTTGAGTCGTTGTAACCAGCCTCGACAATGATGCGATGTATATAGCGTTCTCTTTTAAGGTAACTGCACACTGAAGTACTCCTCTGTACCATCCTTAGCACATTGCTGCTGCCAACTCTGCACATGCCATCACAACTTATTTGGATTTGGTGGAGTCGGCTGACAGTATTCAGTAAAAGCCAGGTCTGGCAGCTGCGGAGCAACCAAATGTTTACAACAAATGAGAAATATTTCAATTCAGGTCTACTGGGTTCTCTTCCATGAAACGCAAGATGAAGTCCATTAGGGCGATAAAAAGTTAGGGTCATCTGAATCCGTGTGTAAATCATCAAATGACGAATCCTAAACACTATCAACTTCGATGCGATAGATACCGTTTTGTTGATGAGATAATCGGTTGTTTTTTCCAAGTTTTTTAAACGAGCTCTTGCTGTTTTCATCAGAACAGTTGGATTTGCAATATTCGTCTTTTCTTTTGGATCTGCCACTGATATTTAGTGTGACATAAAACAACAGCTTTTGACATATTACCTATTCAGAAGGGTACCCTATGTGGAAAGATTAACATTCAGTTGCACGCCCTTGAAAGGATCGAATATGATCGCGCGATAACTGTACGTAGTTGGTGGAGTAACTAACTAAACTACCCCGGACACAAGAGCTCACACAATTAGGTAGGCTACCCCTCTAAGGTCGCTGATGCTTTTGTCAAGTGTATTGAAGAAATACTTAAAGTGGACTCTGCTGATTCTCGAGTTTGTCACAGATTTAGTAAGGTGTGTTCAGTGAATTTGGTCTGTGAGTGCAGTGCCTGCAACATTCACATTAATCATTAAAAAGGTCGACGTTGTCCATTTGTAAATTCTTCTCTTTGTAGGTTTTCGACCTTCTCAATAAGAAGAACAAACTTCGCGTACTGGAAGATGCCAAAGGCCAGGTTCAGGTCGTCGGTTTACGTGAGGAACCAGTTACCTGCGTCGATGATGTGCTGCGGCTTTTACAACACGGTCAACACATAAGAACAAGCGGACAAACTTCGGCCAATCAACATTCTAGTCGATCGCATGCTGTTTTCCAGGTGACGTTTGATGCGACTTTTTCTTTATGCCACAGATTGGGGTTCGTATAGATTTGATTCATGTGCTGTGCTATGGAAATCACCCATCAGCACTTAAATGGCTGAGTGAAGCCTAACGAATGCTATTAGCGAAGGATGTCCATTTGTTGACTGATTCTCCCTTGTCGGATCATTGTTTGGTATTGCATAATCCGAAGTGCAGCTGATAATACATACACACAGACCTAGTACTTCACGAAAAGCAGTTTTTCCTCCATTAGTAGTGGTAAACTCTTTGTGCTTATTCGCCCTTTTCTTTGTCATTCTGCCTTGCAGTTGATTCTGAAACGCGAAGGAAGTAACAAAATTCATGGGAAATTTTCTCTAATCGACTTAGCAGGTAACGAAAGGGGAGTGGACACAAGCAGTTCAGACCGTCATACGCGGATGGAGGGTGCAGAAATCAACAAGAGTTTGTTGGCGCTGAAGGTGAGTGAGTAGCATCTGACTTGTAGTCGATCCTCGCTGGTACAAGGTTCCTGAGAATAATTTTGTCAATTTAGATTTCAATAATCGCTTGTCATCACTATTTCACAAAATAAACACTAGTGTCCTCTACCAAGCTGCATCTCCGTAGTTTATGCTTTAGCATGTGCTGGGGTGTCTGCACAAGATCACACACTTTCCTTAAAATGTTGCAATTCACTCGCCTTATTTAAGCTGCAGAATGGAATTCGGCTGATGAAGGAAAACCATCACCATCACCGTCATAACGCTAGTGTTCAGTGTGATAGAGTTCAACACGCGACGGCCGATTTGGCATGAGATTACTTTTAAGTGTGCAATTCACGTTTGTGCGTGGAGCGGAACCCTGGCACAGGGACCAACTTATCCGTCCAGCTACAATTTGGCTGAAAAAAAAAAGAGATGTAAAACACGAAACTACTCCAAACTGTGTTCGCCGAGTCGATCCTCAAAAGATACACCAGAAGGGTCCTTGTCTAGGAGGTGGATTTAATAACGGCTGTGGATTAGAGATGTTATCACTTTATCATGAGCACGAAGTTCGTAGTTACCTGGCTTTTCCATTATCCGGTGGGTTCCATTTGCGAGTTTTCAGACCACTCTTATTAGAACCTTCGGGTTTACTCTTCGTATCAGAGTGGACATTTCCATCACCTTCGCAGTCGCAGCTAATTCTTTTTTACATTGGAAAATCGCGACTCTGCATTACTGATTACCGATCACCATGATGCTCCTAAGAGTGAGACCCCCTGAAGATAGGCCACTGTTTAAGAGAGTCTGTAGCAAACATTTTCCAACAGATTTTCACTGGATCCTCCCTGGAAGAGTCACCGTTCGTCACTCTAGAGTCCACGGTTTCTTTTCTCGAAGATCCCGGTGTGCTGTAAAATCCTCGGCGACAAACGGTTTTGGGGGCAATACAGTCTATCTCAGATCTTAGATGCATCTGTAGACTAGGTCTGCTCTGGTTAATATGCCCGATTTAGACCGATCAACACGTACTTTCACCCACGGCGCACTGGCGATTTCGTGTCGTCTGGTGATGGAAGTTTCGCAACCAAATTTTCCAGATGGGTGGAAAAATCAGTGACCATCATCACAACCTGGGCCAGGAATGGTTTCCCCACCTGTATCTGTACCTCTTTTTAGCCGCTGTCAAACTAAAGTACGGTTTTTGTATAGGTAACTTAAATTAGCGTTGCAAAATATCGGTAACGACTTCGGAACTACTACATTTTAACGGAAACCTGATTTTCCAGTGCCGATTTTCGGAGATGTTGCTTGTTCGATATTGAAGGGTTCTTTTTTCCAGATGATACCAGTTCCGGATAACGAAATCCTATGTGGATTACACAGCATAATGTTCTTTGGAGGAGTCATTTCGCAAGGTGATCACAGTCTGTGATTTTTCTATGACCTCCCTGGCTGATTATTGGTTCTTATGGAGTTCAGCGGAAAGAGCTCACTCCCAGGGGAATTCAAAAAGCTTCTCTCCATAGAAAAGGAATCACTGTACTTCAGTTTGTGATGAACTCCCCCTAAGGCAGGGTAAACTTTAAGAATACATTGCAACACGTCTGCTCACAAAACTCGATTGGCCGCGTAATAATCCTTTAATTGTCCTATTTCTTGATTCAGTCGAGGACACGGGGACGCGAAAGTTGAACAACGTTCCTGATTATTGATAGTTTGGTTTTCAGTTGCCCCCCGATGCAACAGTTAAGCTTTGGGAAGGCGGGTGGCGGCTGGAACACTTAAAAAACAACGGGAGGGAGTTTATGCGTTTTGCGTACAAGGCATCTTCCAGAAACTAGGTGTTTCTCATGTAGAGTGACTCTTATCCCTGGCTAAAAGAAGTGCAAAATGTGAGTAATATGCCTTATTAAATCACGCTGGCGTACTTATGAGGTGTTAGCTTTCAAGAAACTGGTCAACAGTAGGCCGCTGCGAATCTGCACCGTCAACGAATGACTGGTGCTGTATCGTAATTGCGCTACTGACCAGCGGTTTCTGGCTAAGCAGTGGATCGTTTTTCTATCATCTGGAAATCTGAGATTTCATGTTTCATTATAGATTTGTGAAATGTCTACTGCTGATAATTCCAAATGCCAGCATAGATCGACTTCTCGAAAGGTATAACCCGCCATTGAAATGGGTCCATTCTATAACACAAAGGGTAGTTATATGCCTACAGGTTATCACGACCTGAAATCAACCGTAGTCTTTGTGAGCAGCCTGCCTTGAAAACCATATTTCAATATCTCTCCCTCAACTTGATCTCAAGCTGTCCGTTTTCATTCAGTTTACCTGTTCAAGTGAATGGGCTTTTCGCGAATATGACATGAACCTAGCACACACAGTCCAAGTTATGTGTGTTTTCTTAACCTTTCATCCATCCTTTCGTTTTTTCCACACTTTTCATCCACTAAACGCGCTAGGAATGCATTCGTGCCCTTGGGCGTAAAGGGGCTCATCTGCCGTTTCGTGCCAGTAAATTAACCCAGGTCCTTCGAGATTCGTTTATTGGCGATCGGTCAAGAACTTGCATGATTGCAATGATATCCCCGGGCATGGCGAGTTGTGAACATACACTGAACACGCTGCGGTACGCTGACCGGTAAGTTTGAGCCTCATATTTATTTAATGCAAACCCATGTCAGAAGATCATTGTGAACATACTTTATCTTCCCACAGTTGTTTACTGTTTGTCCCTCCTTGTTTTCTGTATTGCTTTGTGACTTGAGCACACCTTACACTAAAAACTAAGGGTATAGATGACTCAGCATTGCATATCAAACCTTTGCTCGACCATATTACCTAGTGTAGTTTGGTACAAAGTTACAGCTATACCTACACACCAGAACGGTTGCACATTTTCTGTCCTTCAAAGCGCATCTTGTGACCTACCAACAGGCTCCCATTTCTTGAAAATATGTACTTATGTTTGCCAATCCATCTAATATAGTTGCCATTGGATACGGTTTTGTTGAATAGCTGTATTCTGCCTTTGAAATGGTACAAAGATGCTCTCACGTGAACTGATCCTATATGGTTTGAAAAACTGATTATAGAACTGTCCGGTTCAAACTGCTCGGTATCCGAAATGTACTTGCAGGAATTTCATAACGCGCCGATAGGTCAGCATCAGCCTGAATAGACCCGATACTTTGGAGATTAGCGTAGTTTTTGACTTACAGCCAAACCGTTGCCTAGGTCAACTGTAACCCCAACTCCCGGATTCCTGTGATGGTTCCTGAATAAGGTCAACCTGATTAGTTTCATTTTACAGTTTTCTTGGATGTATTCACGTTGTTTTTCGAATAACGTTACAAGAGGATTCGTTGAGCCGAGCAAACATGATTTGCTTGAAAAGCCATACTGAGTGTATCAATTGTTACCTGGCGAGGTTCACCTTTTTCAGCAGGGGAATTCTTGGAGTGTTTCACTTATGTCACTTCGTCGTCTTCTCTGTCTCCATTCTTTTGCAACAAGTGTGAAAGAACTCGGCCCCGGTGGTATCACCTCTGGTAAGTGGCATTTGTATGTGTCTAGACTTTTATGTATGTTTCCACTCATTCACTCGTTAAGCCCGAGGTTGTCAATCAACATTTTGACTCACTTCGTGTGCGCTGGTTTTGAGACCTGTATGTATTTGTGGGTACTTTGCATTATAAAACTCACCACTTTGTCCCTTCTAAATGTCATGCTACTCAACCTCAATAGTCGCATGTCACTAGGCGACAACCTGTGGGTCACGTGATAGGTATGCACGATGCCGTAGTGTGACTTAGTTTGTCCTCGTTTGTTGTTTGTTGCCTCTGCGACCAAAAACGGATACAACTACCTCTGTAGTTTGTTAACACAAACGTCATTGACCGGGATATATTCGGGCTGTGTAATCTAAAGGTTCCGTTGTCTAGTGATTCACTTGGTTCCCCAGTTTCCCACTGAGTTCTATCTTTTGTGCGTTTTCTACGGCCACACCCCTTTTCCATTACTTTTCTGTTGTCGAAACACCGACGACAGCTATGCTGTCAGTGAACGTCTTTTTCCGGATGTGTTGCTTGAAGGTGCAAACACCTCAGAATGACTGGCAAACTGTTGTTATACCTCCTTTTGTGTTATTTTCCCTTTCTACAACACAACTCTCTCCATATAAATCTCTCTTTGCTTAGCGGCCGGCTACTCGTTTTATGTTGCTTAGTGTTGTGCTTGGCTTCTGCTATGCCGATCATTTTTTGCAACCTCTGTCTCTATTTGTGGGTGTGTCTGTCGTGTTCTAATTAGTGATTTTTGTTTGAGAGGTTACCGTCTTTGCGCTTCACCAGTTTCACATTGTTGGAGTAATGTGTTCATTCCCGCAGTTATCATGAGAAGTCCTAAGCTCAAATTCCGTGTGACCCACAACTTAAAAATAAATGTGGATAGTCACCTTTCTATTCACTGCATTTTTGCATAAGCCTAATGTTTGGTTTGTTATTTACCCTGCAGTCAATTCTGAATCCCTTTTTTCACAACAGCGAACAGTAATGTTGACCTGGTGCCTTTGTCGGCCCGCAATGGAACTGCAGTGACGCGACCTATTGCAGCGAACACTGGAGGTTATGGTGACGTGAATGGTCACTCTTTGCTCAATTCCACTCTGCGCGCCCCAGCCATTAGTGCTGCATCAAACACTAATTGGAATCCTGGTCAACCGGCTCTCCAGTCTCTACGTAGCGGTCTTCTGGAAGATGACGATCTAGCCATGCTCCGATCGGCCAACGTATGTTTAGACGTTGTGTCAGGTTCTATTTTTCTGGCTCATCTCTGGTACCATTATCTGGACCGTGGTAGACTCGAGTGCAGCTGACCTAGGCTCCACGCCATCAGTGTCATCTAACTGACCTTTGAGGCCAAAGTTAGCTTTTTATGATTCTCGACAACTCATTATATTAACGTTCATGTTTTCCTGGTAATCGTGCGTGAGAAACTCAAGGAGAGTAGGTCAGCTCAGTGATTAGGAACTTTTCTTCAAATCTCCGATTTAAGACAAATGCTGTCTTTCATGTCCAATAAATTTGTGGATCTGGGCACCCCAGTTCGTCTTGGTTAGCTGGTGAATATGAAATTGCCGCCGTTAGCCGATTCTCCACAAACAGTATAAGCCTCTTGAGGGTATATAGTGTGCACGTGGCTACGGTTGACTCACTGTGACCACAACGTTCCAGTCCGTTATCCTCATCCCTGCTTAGACGATTTTCAATTGGACATGGTTCTGTAAAAAAATAGTTACAACGGACGCAAAACTAACTCCAGTTAGCAACAGTCATTCTCCTGCTTTCTTACTTCAGGACGGGGAGGTTACCGATGATCTGCTAACATTCCAGGAAGTCGTCACTCAGATCGAGCGAATGGAAGAGGAGGTTTGTGATGATCATAAGGCTCTATGTACGGTAAGTGTGTCTCCTCTTACCTGTCCGTAGTATTTTCGGTTTTCCTCCTGAAGTGCCGTGTGTTTCTGTCTTTTTAGTCACATGAAATGTAGCTTGTGCACATAATGTAATACGACAACAGGCGTGCCCACTATTGGTTAAGAAGAATTTGGAAATGCTCAATCAAACCAAGTGACTTCGTGGGTCCCTTTCGTACTGGTCGGTAGCCATCGTTCAAATTGACATCTTACCTCCCTCTGGAAGTTGTATTTTAATGCTCTCGATTTTCATGAGCCCTATTCTATTGTCTCAACTGTGATTTACTTCGGCAATTGTGTCGAGCGAGTGGAATGAACCTATTTGGGATTCATTACTGAATATACACGCATATCTTCATAAAGACCCCTTATATATATTATGTTTGACCTAAGTCAAAATAATGGCTATTTTCTCGCTGATCAAAGATTGCTTGCCTCAGTTAACACGTTCATGTTGTATCCACACTTCATACAGTCTATGACCGATTGGACCAAAGAACACTTTCGACTGTACAAAGAATCAAATCAAGTGGAATTCAACGTTGAAGGTAACTAGTCTTATGGACTTTTTTTATGCGGTTCGTCCTAGCTGTCCAGCGTACCGATATCCTGACTTCACTTCACTCTAAGACTCGTGTTTATTTCTAAGGTTTATTCGTATGGCAGAATGGTTCGTTCTCACTTGAGCTTATGCGTTTTCTGATTGGGAACGTCGTTTTTTTACACTTCACCATTACTGCCGGGAACAAAGTCCCCTGATTTGCATGTTAAATTGGGCCCACGCTCGCACCACTTGTGACAGATTTTGTCTGACTACTCGTTATCCTTGAACCGTGAATCCGGTTGCGTTATATATCCTTTTTAACTAGAGTATTTTCCATTACATATACGTGAAATCAATGGGAGTGGCAAATCCTACTATCGGGAAACGCTGTTTGGATTACACAAAAAATGTCTCATTACAAAGACCAAAAATAGCTGGTGTTGCTTCTTTATTCTTTAGTGCATATCTGTCTGTGCATGACTGTCTAAATGGCAACCCCACATGGAGATTTGAAATGGCGAATTTCATAGACTATGGATTAGTTGACGGCACCTTCCTGGACTATGGCCTATCGGCTTTGTCCATAAGTATGAGTGTGTAAGTACGTCTACACAGACGTAGTATATCGTATGAAAAAACCGTCACACTACATGAACAGAAAAGGCCAACCGCCTTGTATGTAGCTCCATCCAGGGTGAGGGAAAAAGAGCGAAATGGAAAAAGCATGAGCGTGTTTAGTAATCAGCCTGATACCAGCACTTTGTTTTCATGAGGAGAAACTCAAATCAAAATGACGGGTTGTCAGCTCGTTAGTAATCTGATGCCCCTATTCTCGCAGTCACAAACCACTACTATGTTGCGCGCTTATTTCGGTATCGAGGTAATTCCGTGGCTATAGTTCAACGCCACCATGAATGGAAAGACACCATAGAGGACAGATTCGAGTAGAAACAAAGGTAACAAGAAATCTTGTCGGACTACGCTGGAGACGCCAAATGCGGAATAATTCGCGGTGCGCCCAAAAAATGTTCGCGTGCAGCGTCTTCAGGATGTTGACATTATGACGGAATCCCATTCTTTATGGGGCAGTTGCACGAAGTAGTTCTGTTGGTGGTATCAAAACCACTTTGATATCGGGAAAGACCATAAGTTTGTATAGTGCAGCTCCAGCAATTGTCGTTTGATCACTACATTTCTCCGACTGGAACCTTGCTCGTTCTTTATGGACTGATTGAGACAGTAACTAGTGGGTTAATAGATGGCCTGGACATGTTTTCAAAATAGGTTGTTAATGCTGACGAGGTCGACTGACCTTATTCGGCGTTCAAGTGTACGTGCGATAATATGGCTTACAGGTTTTCAATAGCACGTGGTCGCACCGTAAATTTTTCACTTGAGCTCACTAATGGGTACGCTCTAAATGCCTACGTTCTTTCTGTCAGGCAACATGACTTCACCGGCTGGTCCAACTGTTAACGCCTATGTCGACCGATTTTGGTTTGCCACACTTGTTCTATGTGACGAAGTGGCCACTTTTTCCTATCCATTGGAAATTTTAATTGGTTAAAGTTATGTGGTAATAAGTGCAACGCGACGAAAAGAGCCACAGTCCTGTTTGCAGTCATTTCTATACGGTAGTCTATCAGTTAATTCAACCTTTAAACGTTTTTTCCTCACCTTCCTGTTTACCTTGTAACAGACTACAGTAATCGGTTGGAACGGCTCCTTACAGATCAGCTGAATGCCATCACTGCTCTCAAAGGTCGGTCATTATTAATGTCATGCATCACTTCTTCTCTCTTACTCTTCGCCAGCTACTGATGAACGGTCTTGGTTCGGTTGAGCAGATGACCTTAGTTATTTAGTGTAACGTGACAACAGTTCCCAAGTGTTATTGTCCGAATACTGTAATTGAGTGAGTG
>NW_008751996.1:489793-509347 GCF_000715545.1 Opisthorchis viverrini | reverse complement strand
TATATATATATGGATGCAGCTGCCTACTTAATAAAAATTACTGTCCACACAATTATTTCAAGTCAAATTTCCGAATATATCCACCACGCAAACCGTTGTGGCATGCATGAACTTTACCTGTTTCACATTTTTCTTGCACGAAATGTGTATTGCTTCTCTTTAGAAAAAGTTTCTGTGTGGCGGCGAGAATTACGCCAAGAAGAGGAATTGAGCACCAAGTTACAACGCGGAGTCCGACTGTAATGGATTTGCCTCTGTCCTTTCTCCTACGACTTCGTCTCCACCGTGTTGGGATTCGAGGCTTAACGCAAATAGTTCACACCGGTGTCTTCTCTCCATCCCCAGTTCATAAACTCAGACCAATAACTTCGCAGTCCGCCGGCTCACTCACGGCTCTTCAAACTACGTACCAATCCTAAACACAGCTCACTTAGTATACCAAGTACAACACTCGTCTCCCTGCATTTTTTCATCAGATTCCCCGCAATTTTCGCTCCAATCCGCCGCGTTCTACTCTTGCTTCGTGCTGTCTGCGGATGAATGTCTCTGTGATGCATAATGTTCCGAGAAACTCATCACGTAACTGCTCTGTCCTCCAAGGTCCTAATCATTCCATGTCATTGTGTAGGTAAGCTTCTTGGTGTGCAGTGGGCTGCTTCTGTTGCTTCCTGAGGCTATTCCGTTTCTTTCTGGTCTTGACCATGCTATGCAAACACAAGTTTCAGACAATCTGTTTACAGCCATCGTGGGCATCTACATACCGCCACATTGGAATCCGTTCCTCTGTCACTCAAGCCACAGCCATTCAGTCTTCTTGTGGTATGGTTTTTATCGCGTTTCATAGTTTCAAAATGCAGATAGTTGTGGTCTTTCTTCAAGTACTTACTTCCTGTCGGCCAGTGACGCGTACGTTTATTTGGGTGTATCTACGCATTTGTACGTGTGTGCTTCTGGGCAAACTAACCTCGGATCCAGTCGCTAATGTGCTATTGTTCTCTTTGTGTGAGTTATGTGGTCTCTGTCAGACATTAATAAATGGAGCTAATCAACCGCATTTCGTTCCTTATTCTTCGCTAAAACCCTTTCGCACAAATCTTCGGTGTTACTGTACACTTTGAATGGCATTGTTACTGAGCGGTTCTCTGATCCGTTGCCCTCCGATTTCGCTGTTTATCCAAATCGACTGTCGTTATTGAGGTCGACACCACACATCTGGTGACGTTTTTAAGGTTAAAGTGGTCATACGAAACATTTGGAGACGGTGAAGTATAAGATAACGTTTACGCCGTATTGTTAATTTGTCTTGCTTCCTGTCAAAGAGCTCACAGTGCAGAAAAACTCAGCACGATTAATTCACACTGTTAAATACTGGTTCGCCAACTGTAACTGTCTTATTCGCTTGGATTTGGATTCCGCCTACTCGAAAATTTCTGGTTTTTCCGGCAGTAGATATCCGATGGATGGCACGTGTCCAAACCTTTCAAGTTACTGAGCCCGTCCAAACTAATCTCTGTCCGGAGACCTGTTTATAATGTGACTATCAAGTGACCACCAGTTGGATTGAGCTGGTTGAGGTATGTGCACGCCAACTGGATACGATGTCTGTCTATCTTACGTCCACATTGTTACATTCACTGTCCACGCACTTTGTTTACTGGTGTCGAAGTTACAGCTTTCACTCGGTAAAGTAAGGTTCATGCGACTACTTCGCATTTTAGGTGACTAGTTCAACCTCTTGGATGAACAAGGTTGTATACTACTGACGGGCTGTAATCAGAATGACGCTCAAATTTCTGTTGACCAGTAAAATACCCGCGCTAGAAGAGTGGGAAGCCCAGTTAAGTAAGACCAGTCTGAATTAAAATTCAATTGATTCTTCTCTGGAAGTAAAAAAAGTGTGTGAAATTGATGCCATTAATTAGAACTCCTGTGGCGACATTCCTGAAAAAACGGGGTCGTGTGACACTGTATTGAAATCTTACATTGTCAGGAGTGTTGAAAGTATACGGGGAAAACAAGCTGAAAGTAGAACACCAACGAAAATATCTCCCCAAAAATCACCCTGTACTCAATATATGAATTGCAATGATCCGAGAGTAACTGATCCGGTCAGGGACTGGGAAATATGTACGCGAAGTGTGAATATTTTCACTCAAAGAACATGGGGAGTAAGCACCAGAACTGGTCCAATCGTTCGTGATTGGAAAATTCGGTACCTCGGTTGTGCTTTATTGCTTCTCCAGACGGACCAAATCCAGGTAAATGGTGAATTAGCTGTTGTGTTGTTTATCGGTGTCGTGGATGCTGATGTTAGTCATGTCACAGCCTTCGCTACACTGGGACGTACCAACTTTGCGGAGAAGAACCGCTAATGATGAGTTTCCTCAGTCTAGTAGGCCATAGTTCCTGAGAATGACTTACCGATTAATGGTGGTCAAGCCACTGGGTAGCTTTGCATTTTTGAGTAATACAAGAGTTTTGAGCAAGGCTGTATATGGTGTTACGTGCAACCCTTCCGTGCCCTTGTGAACCCGATTGAGTATGAGTGGTCCGCAATTAGTTAGAAACCAGTTGTAAGTCAACGACCCACCCAAACGTAATGACATGATAACGAGAAATATCTTCAGTTGTTTTGAATGTTCAGGAATTTTTCTTATAACATAATGTAACAACCCTCTTTGAGGGGTGGTCATTTCTGCTCAATTTTGAGGAGCTATATGGCTGTATATCAATAAGAGAATGAACAGTAGTCCTGTCATATCACTGATGACAGAAGATTGTCGTGTAGTGTTCGGAAATTAGAGCAATCTGATTGCAGACAACCGGTGACTGCATTCGTAGCCATTTAGCGTAGGTAGGCTGGTCTGGTGGGTTTTGTTTTGCCTTTGCATTCGAATTCGCAAGCTACGCAGTTCCGCGTTTCGCTTGATACTACCAGAATGACTCGCTTGCTTTCGAACCTTGTGATACGTTGTCTTATAGTTTACGATTCCGCCCATTCTTTCTGAAAACCTGAAACCAGGGTCTTGATGCTGTTAAGTTACATCCAAGCCAATGCGTTGCGAAATTAAGGCTGTTCTGGTGCTCGAATGCGGTTAATCGACTGACTATAGATAGCTTATCTGAGAATACAGTTTCCGATCTTTAGTCCTACGCGACAAATCAATGGGAGCTGGTTATTCATTGGGCTGTATTCATTCCCGTTGATGTTGACCTTCGAAATTTTCTGCGTAGGATGCTTGTTTCTTACAGGTTATCTTAGTAATCAGGTTTGTGGAATTTGAATTAAATCGATCAACTATTCTAATGCAGACAAAACGCGTCAGTATTTTGCTGCTGAACAAAGGTGGTGCTCGTAGTGCAGGAAGAAACACTGTATTTGCCCAAACAAACCGTCCACGTGGTTCACTATAGAACATCAGGTATCTCTAAGGGTTGCCAATGGGGTCGCGGAAGTCCGCATAGCACGCAAGTACTGCAACCTTTCATGTTACATGTGCGCTTCTGTAATGATCTATTCCGGGTTGCTTAACAGAACTTACGTTATTCGTAGGTCAAAACTAAGTAATACAGGGACAAGTGTTGTATATGGTGGACGATATTTTGCCTCCGGATGTACACTTCCACTAAAACCTGTATGGCTGTTTCCCAATACATCGGATGTCCATTCTGTTTTCCAGGTTGAGACGTTTACTTCTTCAACTTTGAATCAAACTTCCACAGCTGAAAACATCGAAAGCAGACGCTGGTCGGCTGTCATTCAAAGCCGAACCCAGCATAGGGGAGCGATATAGTGAAGCTTGATAGGAGGAAGCAGCGATGGATAACTGTCGAAACGCGAACACACAATTCAGATGGTTGTCATTACTTTATCATCCAAGCAACCATTCATCTGTGCTTCGCCCACTGCAGTGAACCTGTTGACCGTAGTTTTGAAGTTTGTGCGGACAGACCGAGGTGGTTCGAGCGATGCTCACTTCTGGAACACTGAATCGACTGTTAGTCCCAGGTCCTGATGTGTCGTAAGCAGAAGTTGACGGTTTTCACTCATGGCTTAGCTTAGGCATCTGACAACTAAGGATTATTTATTTGACTCTCAATACTTTTACGCACAATGGTGCAATTTGACTGACACCGGACTGTATTAGAGTTATTTTGGCCGTAGTATCGGAGGCCAGGGAACAGTCATATTGACTAGACTAGTTCGCATACTAACCAATGAGTAACCTTCCTACTTGGCTCGCCAAAGGGTGCACTTTCAATAAGGATATCAGCCTATTATCACTAGATATGTATGGTTTGCAGAAGCGTACGAAATCGCGTCACCTTGGGTCCTCTATATTAGAAGCTACTTTTATCGGCCGGATACTTTGTTATTTGGGCTACTCACGGAGAAGAATTAGCATGAACCCGGCCAGAGGCCAGATGTTACCTCGTCCATTGACTTCAGAAACCAGGAATCAATTCGGTAGAATGATAGGTTTGTATATTTTTCAACTGCAACCATCTGAATGCTGGGTTCTCTTCACTCCAAATAAGCTGTCTCGTGCTGGACGCTGGCAAGTTGTTAGACAATATCCAATCTATATGACGCGTTGCGTATGAACTGTATTCCGTTCTCGCCACCCAGTCTGACCAATCTTTGTGAAACTCCACTTAAGTTACGGAGCAGACTAGAAATCACTAGATATTTTCACAGCGGGTTGCTTTCTACTGACAATCCTACCAGCACTGCTTCCACACTCCTGAGCTTTTTCCTGTGAGGTTTCAACTATCACTGCTCCATCCCGAACAAATGCTCACGTACCGGGTGGGTACCAGTTATGTTATGTGCTACTTCACATGGCGATCAAAGCCATTAGGACAATCACTATTGGGTTGGTGGCTCAGTGGTGTGGAAGGGCTGAATTCATGGTTTCCGTAGTAATAACTGAACCACATCCCAGAAGACATTGCTATACTTTGTTTTCTCCGAATGTTGTTTTCTAGGACGTACTGTATAGGGAAACACAATAGCTGAATCCAAGCACTTGACATCACAAGACATCAGGGTGTCAAAATCATCACATACTAAGGCACTTGATTCTACAAAAGTCTAATCAAGCCATCATAGTAATGACGATGAAAAACACCCGCCTTGTTGGTGGCTAGAAGCGTGTTTATGCAAGTTCAATTCGCCATTAAATTGCAGTCGGTGAATGGCAGGCGTATGTAAGTAGGAAGTGACATACTTGATGCGTTTGAACCAGCTGGAGATCAATGGCAGCTTCGTGAGTAGCGATAGTCTTGTAGCTATTTAGCTCTGTTAATGTAATTCTGCGCCACAAGCCATTTTTGGCAGCTAACTAGTTTGTTATCCTGTAACTTTGTACTACTTTGAAAAATCCAAGCGATCAAGTATCGCACCATTCCCCTTGGCCCATTCAAAGTGGACGCTGCCAGGCCACTAACGACCGTAGGGAACTTTCTAAAGTGAGAAATTCGTCTTCGGGTGGAACTGGGTTTTGTTTGTCCCGAAATAAGCAATGAATCTTGAGAAAATTCATTTCATGACGGCTGTGATAAACTAGGGATGTGGCGAGCACTATATATATATATATATATATAACCTAGTCAAAGCAGTCACGTTTCGGCAGAGCCTTATTTGTGCTCCCGAAGAAAGTGATCCAAAGTGGTGGGAATGAATTATCGTACAGTAAAACGTGCGTAAACTAACAAGTAGTTCTCAACCACTCTGTCCTGTGAAGTACGTCATTTTCTGTGTCCCATTCAGTCGGCGGTGTTCAAGATAGCTGAGGTCCTGCAAGGAGATAAATGAAAAAGTTATAACCGTTACACAGGTCACCAATCCCAATGGACATACTGTGCGTAAACAATAATTTTCCTTAGACTTACTGATAGGTACAATCCGTCCCGTCTGAACTCGGCATTTTGGAGCACCAGTTTTTCCATTTCTTGTTCCATTTCTTTGATACTCGTGTTCATTCTGATGATCTCGTGGCGTAACTCACAACTCTTTTCATAGGTCTCTTCTGCTTGCTTCAGAATGAGATTAAGAGCATTCTGGAAAGTACGAAATGTAGAGAAGTTGGACATTTGGTTGAAAAACGGAATTGAATCACAAGATTTATATGATACAGTAGTTCGTGTAATGCTGTTTAGGTAAACTGGCGTACGGAACTAACCTTCGTTGGCTAGGTGGCAATGTTAAACGATTTCCAATTGAGGTTCCTGATGACCTTTAAAATATTGAGTTTTTATCGAAAGTGAAGCCTGGATTCTGAAGGGGGTCAGTTCGACCACCTTTTCTAGGAGTTCGATGTGTCTAATTTCAAATACCGGGAAAATGACATACCTCAGATATTAGTCCCCGCATACTTGCGGAAACACTCTTTAAGTTTACAAGCGACTTAATAGTGTCCCAGAGTTTTTGGGTTACGGGGGGATTTTAAGTCTTCAATGGAGCTTACTTTACAGTACGTCATTTTCGACCTCAAAAGTGCGCGTCCTGCACTTATCTGGAGTAATTCGACCCGAATAGTAGATGAACACTATAGCATTCAACCAAGAGTGGCTGACCGGAATCTCCATACTTTTGGCCAAAACACCGCTGCCTCAAATATCCTCGGATGTTTGTGAGGTTCACAATACTGATGATTACAACTAAGACCGAAACAGCATTCGATGCCTTCTGTTTCTCTGAAAGGTATGTTTCACTCCCAGATTGAAATCCATAATAGAGTACCCTAGTGATTAGCTGATCGCTTACTACATAATCAGACACAAGTTCAGATCCAGAAAGCAGTTATAGAATGCATATTCTCCATGGCTGTGACGTAGTAAGCCAAGACTAGCAGTTAATTGATGTTTCGTTCATCACCCCCCACGGTTTATCCCATCTCCTCCAGGAGAGTTGTGGGTATTATAAAGAAAGACAAATATTTTAGCAACAGCTCACGATCAATTTCATCTAGCGTCAATTCAATGTCTAACCAGCTCGCAACAGCTAATGTATGGATACTCCTCATGGGAAGAAAGTAATAAGTGAAAATTCGAAGGTGAGGCTTTCGAACTGAGTACATCAAACCCCGGATGATTTTGAACGATTTCCCCTGATTTCTTGGATAGGAAGACTGCACTTCTTTAAACACCAGCTCGGCCTAATATCAAGAAAACCGTTTCACTTAGTAAAAACTTGGTTACAGTGCATAAGAAACGAGCGGTTCCTTCAGATTTTATAGGTAGATTGTATTATTATACAGATGAGTAAGTTACTGTCTAACGTTGGCAAAAAGCCAAGTCGAGTCTCCATTCAGCTATCTTAAGATGATCGCCTAAGAAACACCGGCTTATCAAATACAGTAGTTGGTGCGAAATGAAAAAATAGCCTTTTACAAAATAAACTGTGAGTAGGGATTTTATTATTTTTCTACCAAAACCAGGGTACCCGTGAGCAAACTCTGATACCAGTATGTCTTTAGGATCTTTCAGTTAACCTTACCTTTGGTGCCTCATCGTTGGTGCTTCGAATCCGTGCCTCTGACTCTAACCTTAGATTCTCGTACTTGAGGTTGAAATCTTTCCCAAGACGATCGAGCTGCTTAGCGTATTGAGCACGCAGTAAATCGTTTTCCTTTTCCAACCGAGCAAGTTCATCCTCCTGTTCTTTGCGTACCATCTTGAAAGAAAGGGTGCATTACTCGCTTTTAACCGAAAGCTCACACCTAATACACACTTGCTTTCCACTTCCCCACTTCCTTGAATACATAAAACTTGACAGCACAACCATTCACGCAGATTATAGGGGGACTAGACAGTGCCACGATTTACCTGTGTTATACGTTCAAATAAGCAAAGAGCACAAAGCAGAAGGTCAGTATGGGTGTGAATTTTATTTACACTATTTGATCGCGCGTGCTACTTTAGTTATAAGGTTACAATGTATTATAGACTGTGTACCTTCTGTTATAGCTCAGTCAGCGACTATAGACGTTTGAAGAACCAAACAACAACCAGACTAGATCCTAAGGCATGCTAATGGAGACAGATGACTAGACGATCGGACTCTCAGGAACTAAATATGGACAGTCAAAAGGAACTAGATTGTAGTATAAGTTTAGTTCTAGGTGTATAACTTCTCTGCACCTCTTTGAAAGCACCATTCTTATCCACGACTGCGCGCACATATGGACCTGTGAATGGTCTAAGTGACTGATGGTGTGCCTCTAGGTAACGTATGTTTCTGGAGGTACTTGCCGTTCTTTCCGTCCTCATCGTTCTAACCAACCAACTTTG
Organism: Opisthorchis viverrini; assembly: GCF_000715545.1. Classification (NCBI taxonomy): domain Eukaryota; kingdom Metazoa; phylum Platyhelminthes; class Trematoda; order Opisthorchiida; family Opisthorchiidae; genus Opisthorchis; species Opisthorchis viverrini. The sequence continues at coordinate 501,052 of NW_008751996.1, read as the reverse complement.
CCTAATTTACACTTAAGATTCTACATGTACTCTCAAGACTTTCTCGGACAAAAAGAATTCTAACTGTTTATCATCTCAGTGAACTTCTAGCATCAAATTATGATGAAAGATGAATTGACCAATCAAAGGACATTAGACCGCCATTTTGAATGCCCGAATAGTGTCTGTGTATCATGTTTAAGCAGCCTTGACTGATCACGCCCATAACACAAAGAATATCTTAGAAGATTATTTACATGCGTTTCTTCAGCACGATCAGGTTTCTGAATATACCACCAGTTAAAACGTCCTATGCACAAAGTGTACTTTATTAACCCGATACTTCACTCACAGGCCTGTCTCCGATAACCCATTGTTTAGGGTGGACTCCAGGTAAGTTCCGCTGTCCCAAACACGTTTAACGAACTGATGTACCTCCTTTGAAGCTTGGCAACACAGAGACAGTGGTTTGTATGTACAAGCCATGAGCGACCTAAAGCACGCTACTCTTGTTTAGGACGGTCAGCAGCTGTTTCAAGAGTTTTCTGTATCCTTACAGGAGAACAAAATGAGCAGCATAAGCTTACTCCACTCCGTTACTGCAGCCCTAACAACAACGGTTGCTGAGGGTAGACTAAACACCCGTCAGCGATCCAATAAGCCTCGCAAATGAGATGAAGATCTAATTAGTATTCATTACCATCGCTCGATTTCGCCCCAAAGTTTTCCTTTGTTTAGAGTGGTCAAGGAAAACAAAAATCTGTGTGCATAATTGTTTTGGAATCAAATTTATTCACATTTCGCAGTTGTGAAGCGAAAACCGGCAGTTAAGATGCCCACATCTGCCAAAATGGTGCTTTCTGGGGCAAATAATTTTTTGTAGAACAATGCACTGTCATTGATAGGCCGAATTTCTGAGCAAAGAGAAATTAAAAAAGCCCCCTCATTCATCTATTCATCTTCAACCATGAACACCACATACCTGTTATACGGCGGCTGTACGCATTACGGTTTCATTCGCTGCTGTTCTGAGTGGAAACAAGCCAGGAGATCAAGCGAAATTCTAGCAGCGACGTCTTGACAGTGATCACCAGCAAACTCATTTGCGCTGGTCATTGCCGTCTCCATGGACATTAATGGTTAAAGATATTAACAGACATGGCACAGTAGTGCTCAGTGGCATGCCTGAATCCAAGCAGTTGCCTTCAGTGCAAACAGCTTCCCATCCCGATCTCCCTCTCATTTATTGGAAAGTAATGCACTGGAAGTTGTGAGCCCGATTAATAAACATACTTGTGCGTATCGGATAAATAAGCTTTTACCGCTTTATTTGCTTTTTAACAATCACAGATAGAACGTATCAAATGAGTGTTCATAAAGTGGATGTAGCTGTTACGGGGTTTCGGTAATATCTCCGCAGCTATTCGTCCGTTTGGAGTGATTCGAACTTTGTTTATGCGAACTTAAAACACCTAAATATGCTATAATTAGTGTGATACACCCAAATGATGTACTGCGACATCTCGAATACCTTATCGGCTGATACACGAGGCTGTCTTATGTAGAACACGCGGTTGAGGACAAACATTACAAACGAGATATTCAGCTGTCTGTAGTTGAGCCTCCCGCTGAAACTAGCTAAATGTGCAAATGAGAGCATTTTGCGAACTCTATCCATTTCGGGTCCGAGGTCGACGGAAACTAACGGGCATCGCTTGCTTCATGAGTCCTAAAAGGGGCAAAATCGGCGCTGTCGAAGACTTTTATGAAACTTTATAAGTAGGATGCTATTTCTAATGCAATTTACTAATTTTACGTAAATGGAGGGACTTCAAAGGAGAATTAAGGCACAGAAACTCTCCTGATTAACTGTTGTTCTGCATAGGCATTTAACTGTGGCAGTGACTAAAAGTCGCATGAATGCCTGTGGAATAAAGAATTACCTTTAACTCGTCCATATTCGCCAGTTTGTCCTTCGCCTCCCGTAACCTTTCTGACTCTTCTTCTAATATCTTGAGAAGGTCTAAAAAGATGGAAAATGCAACAAACCATGAAAGCGTACCCTTCGTTTTCAGATCATACTCCTCGAGCATTTGATGCCTTTTTTCCTCCAGCACTTGAATGGTTTTCTTGTGAAACGCATTTAGAGTAACTGGCTGTTCTGCTCTTAGTTGAAATTTCTTTGCAAAGTAGCACAGGTATTCGTTCTGAAGAACTCATTTTGTACCGGTTTGGGACTTACGTTTCTGGTTCCACTGTTTTCAATCAGCTGATCCACAGTGATAATTTTTTTCTGCCTGTCGAAAACAAAAACTATGTGAACGAAATGTAAACACACAATTCCTGAATTTCATCTCGAGCACGCTCAAGTTCCATACTAACACTAATCAATCTGAAGCGTAAAAGGAATACGAACACGATGGTACTCATTGTTTAAAATGGACTGTTTTTCGGCCTCCAGTTTCCTCATGAACTCTTCGTCAACCGAAACAGGCTTGTCTTTTGCTCCCTCACTGGTGTTTCTTTTCCTGTTTCGTTTCGGCATCTCGCAGTAGTCCTGTGCGTACACTGTGATTGAAAAAGCTCTAAAACGAGGTATGACGCCAAAGCCACATCATGTAAAACAATATAGTAAATAGCAAAGATAAGAAATTGTTAGATGTTGTTGAAAAAATTGGTTTGCAGGTTACTCAGCTTTCATGGTTGAAACTCAGCGGATGTTTAATAGTTCAGACCAGTTGGTAGGGCTGTTGCGGACAGGATGTCCTAACTGGCCCTAACAACGTAAGGAAGATCCTGTCGTAATCCACGTAGTCCGTGTTTAGCTGCCTTCGGCGATTGAACTTTTGCAAATTCTGTTACTGTGTCATAATTCCTCGTTTGAAGGTTGTAGGGGTCAGAGGAACAACAACTTACAAGTAAAAACAACTAACCTCATAAAGTCGCACCGGTCTGTGTGACCAATACAAATTTCATATTTGCAGCTTCTAACGCCAGTATTAGTCTGAAAGCCTAAACTAATATATTCATATATTCAGTATTTTGTTCTTATTTGTAAACGTCTAACAAGTTTTACGTCACAAAATACAATCCTCAGCATGTGTAGGTAACGACTCCTTGTATTTTTCCTTCAAAGGTGTAGAGGCACTTCGGTACCAAATTCAGAATAATAAAGAACGTCATCTATTTGGATCCGAAAATCTCAAATACATTGGAAATAGTGATAAACTCAAATAAAGTTATTGTATTTCAAGCTTTTCAATCAAAATAAGCTGCCCACAGATCGTCTCACATTTTACTCGGGTCGATATTTAAGATCCAAGAAAACGAAATCCTACTTCCAAGGTTGACGATTTTCCATCAACCTTTTAAGTGGTATATTGAATCAGCAATTTTCTGTTGTCAACTTTCTAAAAAAACTGTTTTGTTCAGCGAGAATCATTTCGTAGAGCAGTCATGCCACGTCACTGCATCGTTTAAATTCATCCCAAATATCATCTGAATATACGCTAGCACTTGATCACTAGGACGATTCAATGACCACTTCCCGCTGGTATGGAGGTTAAATTGGATTGTCGTATGAAGTTCTTGGTCATTCAGTCCCTCTACCTGATGGTGTCTGTTCTATGACATCTTTTAACATTCGTCACTGTTTCGTAAAGAAGCATATACCAATTCAAAAGATTCGACATCGCTTAAAACAGCATAAATACAACATCGGGGTGCCGCCTTATCCATTATTAGGATGGGACTCACCTGGCAATGACCCTTTCAGTTTTATAAAGTGCTTCATAGACGGTGCTTTCTTCTTTGAACTACCTTAATCTTTTTTCCTATGCTGATACAATCATTCATTTTTAGTCTCCATTCTCTTATTAGTCCTATGGTCTGTACATCTGGAAACATACTAGTGTATTTTGCCTCCATTGATGTCTTGGAGCCGTTCTTGGCTTTATTTTCCGTCAAATGGTCTTTTACATTGGTTTTTAATTCAGAATACTTCATACCAGTAAGATCAGAACTGTCCTATTGGAGTACGGTAGCAACATGAGACCCGCATTCAGTTGTGTATCACAATGACCGCGAACGTCATAAGCTTTTCTGCTTAATTTTTGTTTCATCCATTTAAGCCCGCAGCCGGGTTCTACGCTGGGTAATACGTTGGTTCTAGCCATTTCGGAGATATCGTGAACAAAGCTCGACAGTGTAGTAAGGTATGTTTTCTGTTACTCGCCCCACCATTATTTCTTCCCTTATACATTCGCTTTTATTTTTCAGTCGAAAACAGATTCCCTTGACCACATGTATCATCAAGCTTTATTGTATCGCTAGTTTTATCATGAAAAAGAATATCAATTTATTCATTGATCCCACATAAAGATGTCACCAGATGAGGCACCATCTTAAAGTCCCGTAATGCAAGCTGTACTCGAATGGACGATTCGAAGTTAGTCTCCTCAAAGGCATTTTACACTGTTTTGGTGATTTGCACGTGGAATTGCAAGCTTTTGGGCATTTCCCCTGTGCCTTATTGTCAACCCACCAAACTTGTGGGAGTTTGAGTGAAAAAACTCTGCCTACATAATCACACCCTTATGCATCTCACATAGGAGGAAAAAGAAATTAGTAAAAAATAACCATTGTTCCTTGGTCATTCGTCTACACCAAGTGTCCCTGAACTGTTTCGTTGTCAATTTGATCTTCAGGTTTAGTATAACGCCACTGGTCTTTATACTTGGACGCATACTTCGTTACTGGTTGTTGATTACCTGGCTTTTGATATCTTTACCAAGCTTGAAAGCTGATTTGCACATGTTTCTTCACCATAGGAGGAGGCAACATTAGTGCGAGTCGGGCGGATAATTTCGCTTTGCCCGCCTGTGTTTAGATGGCGTTTAAAAGTTATCTGTCATCTCTTAATGTGATTACCTAGCTGAGTGACAATATTTTTCGCATCATTCAACTTACCACTCAATCTGTACAAACGCTTGCAGGCAGAGGAGTTACCATCTACATGCGCGCTATAGATATCTCTCTGCATAATAAAGAAATATTTGCAGATCATTTACAATCTTGGAGAACAGACCATCCAATAAACGCACCCAAGCTTCCAATATTTCGGTACACTACTATACTAAATCAAAATCAATTTCAAGAAGTAATTAGTAGTTCTCATTGTTTTTATTGTCATTCGTGCTGTCCGTATAAAACGGATTTAACGAAGGAAATTCAACATATACAACTGAGTTTCTGTTATTGATAAAGAGAATAGAGTTCACTCTTTATTTAGCTGAATGTTTTCAGCTTATTTTGCTCTGCCGAATCCGGAAAAGAGTAAACGGCGAGAAAATTTGCGTCGCTGAACTGCTACCAAAGTACAAGAAATGATGACATGTGGCACAACAGTCTCCAGACCTTTGCACTTGTGTTCAGTAGATATCCACAAATGTAGACCTCATGATCACTAACTAATTAATTTGAGCCAGCCAAAACGACTAGGCAGCCACGGATAAAGGTACTTGATGTATTGGCTTAAATCAGCACTTCCATACGTGCGTTTGTGTGTTTCCTTTTAAGGTGCAACGCAGTGCACGACACTTAAGGTAGTATTCCTTTGGTCGCCTTTCTCACATTTCAACTAACATTAAGTCAAAATTTAAGGACGATTATTCTTTGTTACATTACCAGGAGTGCCCCCATCAACTTCTCTTTGTGAACCGTGTTTCAAGAGCAACAACCCTGGTGGTTGGATTTGGACATATTCTTGTGACCGCAAAACAGGTTATTTTGAAAATGTGATATATCTTTAGCAGCTAAACTTATTATTACTAAGATTCTTAGCAGTAATTTAATCAAAGAAAATGGAGCAACAGGTTGGAAATACTGGTGTTTTTGTGGAATATACGAGCTTCATGCGACTGCTCTATGTTGCATCGATTTATAAGAACCCCTGGGTGGTGGAGAAAGATTGAAATGAACCGCATGTCAGTCAGAGGAAGGTGCCAATCCAGCTACCTTTTGAAATTAAGGATTTCAAGTCGTCCGCAAAAGGTACACATGGACTTGAAGGAACATCTGGAAGGTCGTTGAAGAAGATCGAAAACAGGAACGGGCCCAGAACGGAGGCTTCAGGGACTTTTATGGAGATTGGTGTTGGAGAAGAGTATATCAAGCTTAATTTCACTTAAAATGTTCTATCTGATAGGGACGTCCTAATTCAGCTTACGATTTCTCCTTAAATACCATAAGGCTGGAGCTTGTACAGCAGCGGACCATTTGGGAAGTCAAAAAGCATGGCGTCCGGTATCAGTCCCTTGTTCTTGGCTTGGGTTTAGGTGCTCATAAATACGAGCGTGTTTGTCACGCAATACCGGTTTGGGAGGAATCCATGTTGAAATGATGGTATCAAGGTTTTGGTACAGGGGTGATCTATAATGGTCCATTTCAGAATGCAATCTGTTATCTTGCATAGTAAGGCTAATTTGCCTGTAGCTGCTGGATCATAGTTTGTCACCAGTTTTGTAAATTGGCGTTACAATCGCTTCCTTCCCAGCAAATGGAACGTTGCCAGGTAGAAATTCGTTGCCAGTGTAATTACACTGGCTTATAAGCGACTTCCTCTTTCAGGAACTTTGTATGGACTTCATCTGGCCCCAACAAGCTGAAGGGATTTTTCTTGTGCAAGAGTTGACAAACATCCCCTTCCATGACGACCAAGTATCTTAGGGGCTGCTCGTAGTTACTTTTTGTCAAGACTGGATGTGACACGTTCGCTGTGAGGGCCTATATTCCGGAACAGGGGTTTGCATAATCTTCTCCACAGACCCCAGGACCACTCGTGTTTTCTTCGCTTTTTTTCTGTCAAGGTGGCTCATGTACTCAAATTGGACATTTTTGTTTTCCGGGCGAGGTCTATTATCACTGCCTGTGTTCGTATATCCCATTGGCAGATAGTTGATTTGAAGCGATCCCGCAATTATGGAAACGCCTGTGTCTTACGTGATTATCTTTTTGAATAATAGCTGGAACCTCGTTTTCAGAGCGGCTTTGAGCGGCTTTGCTCAGTTCGACTGGCGCTGGTTTCTTTCGGGCAAGCACCTCGTCAGGCCTCGTGAATAATTTTGAACCATGGTCCTGTATGTCTGTATGTGTGTGTGTTTGAAGCTGACCCCGGTTTAAGTGGTCAAGGAGAATACGGATTTCTGAAAACTCTGCAAGCCAGAAGTTTCCAATCACTGTTTGAGGTTTCGCGTTTTGGCGATGTAGGAAAAATCAAAGGTCAGAATACGGTGGCCACAACGTTAAAGAAGGGCCCTATTTTGCACTTGAGCAATAAACTGTCTTCCGTTGGTGATAGCCGAATAATGCACGTTCTCTGAGCGCTTAAGCGCTCTGTTGACTCATCGTCGATGAAAAATGTGCACCCTACCACTGATGTATAAAACGTAACTCCCGTGATGTCCTTTCTTAGTCCCCAGAGTTTAGATAAATCGCACCCGTAGATAAGTCGAAATGATCCACTCCGCGTCATATTTAAAATTCCGCGTTTATAGGTCAAACCTCTTCATGATGTCCAGTTCACCATTGGCGAGATTGGTATGCCACTAGAACATTCTCCGTTTTTATTATGAAAATCATTATTTCCTCTGGATTTCCGCACGTCCAACGCCTCGAAAGGGCCCGAAGGCCCATTTGATCCGTTCATTTCCAATCCATTAAATAACCTCAGAAGCCCCTTTCTCTTCATTCAGGACACTGAATGCAATGTCCCAATTTCTGTGCATCCTCGAAGTTTACCGAATTAGATGTCGATAATTTCATGTTTAGTTCCAGTGGGGCTCGAATTTAATTACTTATAAGACTGTACTTTCAGAAGACTGAAAGAAAAACCGGCTCCGTTGTTTCAATGAACATTTCGTCGCCGGAAGATCTACCACTCTTGTAGAATTACGCCCAAACCTTCCGCGATTTAATGGTCGAAAAAACAGTTATTCACACACGTTTTCGTAAGTTAGTAAATCTGGATTCTTCTTTTGTGTCCTCAGGTAGCATGGGAGGTTCAGAAATACATGCAGAGGGCTACCAAGGATGACAAATGAATCACTGTAATTTCTTCCACTTCATTCATACTTGAGAATACTTAATCACATCCGGGGGTTTTATGCTGCATTTTGACTCTGAGATGGACGGAAAACGAATTAGCCATTCACAAAGGTTGGGCAACGCAGGAGAAGAGACCCGTGTGATGCAACAGCGTGCGCGTATTGAAAAGGGAGCGCCATGTACAAGCCACGCAAGATACGAAAATATCATGATCACTCGAAGGGTTGTATAACCTGGCTACAGTTTCCTGTCCTGAGCTAGTGGGAGCTCCCCGGAGGTGCCTGTGATAGGGTGAGAGATACACGAATAGGTCGTCCAATGAACGCTTGTTAACAGATGCACTCTTAGTTTCAGTTAGGTTGCATCAAACTCGACCCGAAGCCGGACGCTTCTGACTACCGGGTCGCTTGAGATCGCAAGTCCTGCGGCGTCATCTCGATTCTGACTGGCTAAAATCTATACGTCGGGTACACTCAAAAATGGAAACATCACGCATTGTAGGTTTATGTTTGACCTTTTTGAACAATGCATATAGTGGGGTTATATCTGGATAAAATTTGCACTGGCGAGTCTACATCCCACATAGGGGAAAACCAACGAGATCCCACGCCTACGGGGCACATTATCCTTAAATATTCGGTTTGAACAACTTGTCTTTTTGATGTATTCACGGACTGACACACAAGATCGAGGATACGCATAAATAAATGTCTAATAGTGCTTTAACCCGGGTTCTAGAAGGAGCGTGTACAACCGTCGGAGGAGGGTCATTCCACGCAGCTACTACCCGAAATGAGAAAAAAGTTTTGTCTAATGAATGTGTGTGCTCTGAGCTTGAAAATTTGCTTACTATGTCCCCGCCGTGTGTTTGCCGGGTCAACGGTAGAAAACCTGTTTGCCAAGCTTTGTTCAAACAGGGCATAGGTAAGAATTAGGTCCCCTCGGAGGCGACGGTGCTATAGGATGTATGTAACGATGTTTCTGTTTACAAGTTACACTTTTGAAGTGAAGCCTCCGGGAAGCGTAGTAAGTGTTCTGACCGCGGGACTCCTACACACATTTTTAAATATACGCTGCTAGGGGCTAGTCTATGTAGTCCTGGAAGCACTACATACGCAGGAAAATTACGTCCCATGTCCTCACCTGCGCAAGCTTGTTTTCAACACGAGGCCTGGGGGCCTTGGTAAACATGATGCTTTCATTGTCTCTTAATATGAGGCTACTTGTTTGGAAACAATTTTATTGACTGCTTGCAGGCGAATTACAGAATCATCAGTAATGCATTCTACAGTGGTTCTTAGGAAATAAATGGGAGAAGAATTATTTAAAAAACATGAGCACACCGTGGGCACTCTTAATTGTGGCTGACTGCCTTCGCGAAAAACAGGGTACGGTTGTGTGTTGTGGGCCAACCCCCGTGTTATACGGTTGCGACGGACCCGTTCTCGGGCATATGACCGAGTTAAGTTTATTCCATAGTTTTCTGGACATAGTCGCTGATTTCCATGGAGGACTTGAAAAACCCCAACAAACCACATATTCCTTCTTAGCAATTAGATGCCGATCTGCAGCATACACTTTCAAGCCAGACGTACACAGATAATTCGAATGTTTGATGTCAAAACTGGCGATTGCTAGATGACTATCGCTGGGAACTACACGCCTGAAGCACCGGTAGTTGAAGTCAGCGCAGCTGAACATGTCACTTGGATGATTATGCAAACAGTTATTGACATGCCGACGGCACATTTTGTTAGCGTTACAGTCTGAACGCGTACGTACGCATAACAGAAGGCTGGTGCAAGATCTTCACCCCCTATTCTGTCCATATTTTGCCGGCCGATGAACTGTGTCGGGGAGCATAACTTGTGCCCGTCCCCCGTTGAAAGTCTTGCAGTCTGGTCTCGGATTCCACTAAGGAACCGTACTCACTGGGGTACTACTCGAACATCCGTCATGTTATGTTGCGTTCATCAGAAGTTATATTCTGTGAGCCTACAGACGCTATACTACAAAACCAGCTTACCTGACAACATTACGCTGGAGGAAGTTCTTTGCTTCGTTATACCAGGAACCGGCCTTACCGTGATTGATACCGTACTAGTCGCGTTTGGCATGTTTCAGACACCTGGGCTGCAAGCGTAAAAAAGAGGAATGTTCCTGCACCTGGTTTTATATCATCATAAAATATGGCCCTATGGCCTTGAGATATTATTGGCCCGGTCCAGGCCTCAAGACGACGACTGCCAGCCAATCAGGTAACCCGATTGTGTTAGGCGCATACCATGCTGTTCTGAGCGAAATTAGAGCGCTTTCAAAGGCACTGGAGGACGCGCTAGCTAAGAATGCAGCGACCTGGACGAAATTTGACAAGGAACTTTCCTCGCTGGACCAATACTTCACGATATGCATACCGGGATGGCTGCGATTTCCTCGCTGAACCAATACTTCGCGATATACATACCGGGCCTCATGGCTGCGAGGAAAGTAGTGCAACATTCTGACGCGGCTCTAAAAACCGCCACGTCTCTAGAGGACAGGCGCCTAATGGAAAACAGACTGATAATCTGGGGATTATTCTCCGGAAGAATCACGCCAGCGAAGCTGGCACAGTCGATCCTCACCAAGCCTGATAAATCGCTCCAGGCAGAATGGGCCAGCCAGAAGGGAAGTAAGCGAACTCTTGAACTTCTAGTCAATCTTTCCTGCCCATCCGACGTACAGGAGATCTTGGAGCGGGCTGGAAGCATTCAAAAGGCAAACCCAATGATTTGGCGCCTAGCTGAGGATCGTCCTCTAGACGCGCGTAAGCTTGGTCATAACAGGTCAGCAGTGGAAGCACGAAACAGGCTTCCACCGGGCACCACATTAGACGACCTCAAACTCATGACCAAGCCGATTGTGATCATATCACCCTGTGCTCCCGAAAGCAGGTCCACGAAACCAGCTGCGTCTCCGGACAGCAGTTTTTATTCGACCGCCACAGGCCTCTCGCCCACCAAAGGCAGGGACGCCCTGGATGAGGCAAACCTCACATGCAAGCAGCGCCCAAACTACGTGTAGCTATCAACGTTCATCTCCGTATCAGAGGGCACAGCTGCAGCCGCGCACTGGTCAACAAAGTCACAGCCTCTGAACTGGACTGAGTCAGATGTGCGGGGACAAGGAGCGAAGCCA
>NW_008751996.1:485096-485760 GCF_000715545.1 Opisthorchis viverrini | reverse complement strand
TGCCTTCACACTCCTGTCGCAGAGGACAGTACGACTTTACCCCCGGACCGCCTCGTAGCACGGTTACTCGTAGTACGGGGTCTCGCTGCTCTTGGTCTGGCTGCTCCCCATTGGCCTTCCTGGCATGGGTCCAGTTTGTTAGTGACAGCAGTTGCCTGTGACTCTGTTTATATTCGGATATTATGGCGAAGTCTGGTGCAAAGGTGTCATGCATGGATTCTTGATTCCTCTCCAAGTTGTGCATGCCAGCCGTTACGGTGTGGTAAAAACCAGATCTCTGGCCCCATCAGATCCAGTGGTGTTTTGCAAGGCTATCCTCAACCCCATTTCCTTCTCAACTCTATCATCGGTGTGAATATTGAAGACTCGCAGCCAGCCTCTGAAGTCCAAATGCATTTGTTTACACATATCGAGCGATTAAAGGGCATAGCTCTCATGGGAGTTGGCCTAAATAACTATGCTCAGCTGTTATGTGTCCACTTCATGGTTGAAGAGGCTGAAGTGCAAGATGGTAGGCTGACACCCGAACATTGTGTTGGCAGAGGTTGTGGTCGTAGACAGGGCTTCAACGTAATTTACGGCGGTGTAGCTCGAAACGATTGCAAAATCAGTAATCACTCACTCACTCACTCACTCACTCACACACTCACTCACTCACTCACTC
>NW_008751996.1:482812-483677 GCF_000715545.1 Opisthorchis viverrini | reverse complement strand
GCAAACAGGTTTTTTACCGTTGACCCAGCAAACACACGGTGGGGACACAGTGGGAAAATCTTCAAGCTCAGGGCACACACATTCATTAGACAAAACTTTTTTCATTTCGGGTAGTAGCTGCGTGGAATGACCTTCCTCCGACGGTTGTACACGCTCCTTCTCGAACCCAATTTAAAGCACTATTAGACATTTATTTATGCGAATCCTCGCGGTGGCAAGCATACTGTCCCGCGAACATAACATAAAGAGCAGTGCTACACCGTTTTTTCACTGGTGCCTCTCAGGTGAACGACAGCCACTGACCGACAAAAACAAAACCGGGAAACTTGTGTATCAATCCGTGAATCCGTGATCGACCGATCAACCAACCAATCACAGCAGTGGAGAATCAATCAATCAATCAATCAACCAATCAACCAATCGATCGATCAATCAATTTATCAGCTATAAACCGCAGCACATTAGTTCCAGATGCTACAGTTTTGATCGCTGAGGAGTGGGAGAGTGCAGGAGATCCAGCCAACTTTGCAAGCCATGTAACTTTCAGTTAGTTGGGGGATTGGGCATCTACGTTTGAAGTCAATAGCTTCCATACATGAGCACCACTGTCTGCATGTCTAGCAGTATCATTAATCAACGGTGAGTCTAGTCCCGGGGTCCTCATCTGTTAGGTAGGAATCCACGCGGATCCCACTATACCGCACGTCTTTAGGCGCTGCTACTTCCGAGAAGCCTGGCCCGCTGAGGTTGGCCCAGAATTCGGGACGCTTGCCGGTCCGGCATCAAGACGAGATCTGATTGGTCAACAATCTGGACCCAACAGCCAATCATGACCCAGTATTGGCCAAATGCCGGTTGCCAATGG
>NW_008751996.1:475284-482635 GCF_000715545.1 Opisthorchis viverrini | reverse complement strand
GTCTGATAATGTCTCTAGCCATTGATGTGGCCCGTCTCGGGGTCCCCATCCAGGAAGACGGCAGTGACCAGCGCAGCTGAGTTTGCTGGTAATGGCCTTCATACTTCGCTGCCAAGTCATTGTTTGACCGCTTACGCTATATATACGAAGCGCTGTAAAACTGTTCTTGACTTCGTTCTGGGCGTTAACAGACCTTGTTCACCTTTGGTAGTTGTTTTGACGTGAGCGCTAGCTTGGAAGGCTCAGACCGAGAACTAAGCTGAGGAAAATATCGTCACTACACCATCCATGAAGACGACGTCGACCCGGCTAAGTTTACTGGTTTCCATACTTCGTTGCCAGGTCATACCTCCCGGCCGGTTCCACTCAGCACAGTGCTGGGCGAAAGCTCTGCGAAGCAGCTGTTGTCCGGTGTGCGGAGAACATTTCCTAACCAGCGTAGCCTATGATACGTGAGTAATTCATCTATCTCGGGAGCGTTCCTTCTTCCTAAGACCTGAGCATTACCGATCCGATGTTCCCACCACACCTGACCAATGCTCCGAAGACACGTGTAGTGAAACACTGCCATCTTTCGTTTGTCTTCTGCTGTATGGATCGTGCCACCGCAATGTAAGCTCTGCTATTGACAGATAAACTCACCTCACTCGACGCAATTAGGTATCAGAGGGTGGCTAACATTGTCCCAGCCTTTCCGACTCGAGAAATAATCTCATCTCTAGCCAGTCCACTGGAACTTATACCCAGGTAAACAAACTTATCTACCACGTTGACTGACTAACCTGCAAGCATAAGGTGTGGGTTTGATCCCACCTAGTCTTGTAGCAGCACTTTGCAGGTGTGAAGCGCCCACTAAACTGTGCGGCAGTTATTTAGGTTATTTTGAAGGATCTGAATCAAGGAGAGCAATATCATTTGCATACTCAATGTCCGTGAGCGAACGCCTCAGGAGGATTTCAACTCGCGAGGTTTCAGAGACAGACAGAAAAATTTTAAGCAGCACATCAATGACAAGTTTGAAGAGGGAAGTTAGGAGAAGACAGTCTTGTCTTACACCGCTGGACGCGGTGAACTCAGGCGAAAGCTTGCCATATACTCGCACGCGCTCACTGCAGTGCCCCCATAAGGGATATAAATTCGGAAGGGATAGCTTTGGCCGCCAGACGCTGCCAAAGTTTCTGACGATTGACAGAATGAAATTCAGAAAAACGACCAACGTGGGACGTCCGAAGGATTGACATGGCCAAAGTATTTGTTTCAAGGTAAAGATATGGGCGAAACCCAGCGTGAGTCGCACGAACTTGTCGTTCCGGGTAATCCATCAACCTTCGCAAAATGATGCCAGAGAGCATCTTAAGTGTGACGGATGCCAGGCTGATACCATGCTGGTTTTCATATGACGTCCTTGCTCCCGTTTTGGAAACTGGGATGACAGTCGAGGAGCCCCATTCGGTTGGTATTCTGTTTTCGTTCCAAATCTTCTGTAGTATGGTTATCAGGCTGTTTACCAGGACCTCGCTACTCTCTTTGAATAGTGCGGGATGTAGGCCATCCAGGTCAGGTGCCCTGTCGTTCTTCAGGGTTGATATATCACACTGGATTTTGGCTGATGATGGCGGCTTGGTTTCAATGTTCTATTCGGACCTGCTGGGTTCATTCAAAGGTTGTGTTGAGGTAGACCGGGGTGAGATGGCCCAAGTTGTTAGAGCGCGAATTTACTACCTGGAATGTCCGTGGTTCAAACCCGACCTCAGCCTCTCGACTTCCCCTGTCTAGGCTTGGACAATCTGACAGTATCGCAGCCCTCGTGCTTCGGGTGGTGAGGCAGCTATTCACCGAAAGGGTGCTACAGATGAACAATTTGATTTGATTTTGAAACCGACTGAACTGTTCTTTGAAGTGTTCAGCCCGCCGCTGAAGGAAATCGACGTTCCATCTTTTTCACGTATTGTTTCACCGACACTTGTTCTCCTCTGACTGGTTGATCGAATCATTTGAAGCCAGATACGGCTGCTGCCTGCGGCGAAAGGCTTCTCCATCTTCTGGGCTCTCGAAATCCACCAGCGTTCTCTGTCATTCTTAAAGCTCCTAATTAGCCGGTATTTGAGGGATCTGCGTGCGCCAACCTGGTCGCTAGTAGCTGGTATGGCCTTTCTGGCAGCAATAAGACCTGTTGATATCGACGATATCCAGTGTTCATTCAGTCGAGTCAGATGGCCTGAACGAACAGTTCTAATAACGGAGGGCATAGGCTCTTCCACTCGATTCCATTCAACATCTACGTAATACTCGTCGTCCACATGACTGTACACTTTCAGTAGCTTTCTAGGTTCATCCAGTTGCTGCTCTTCAGCTAATGAAACTTGCCTAAATTGCTGAACGGATCTGTTCTCCTTTGGCACATGTAATGCTGACGGAAAGGCAGGTGATAACCGGGTCCACACGATAACCTGATCAGAGTCAAATTGCGTACCCAGAAGGGACGGCAGTTTCTCCTGCTGAAACTGACAGTCACATGGTCCAATTGAGTCCACGATTGTCTCGTGGTAGGTGGCATCCAAGTAATTCGATGTGGGCGTTTGTGTTGGAAGTTCGTACTAGCCAGGAACAGGTGATGGCTTTTACCAATCTGCCACATCTGTGGCGCAATCATGAAATCAGCGCAACTATCAAGGGTCGAGTGTACAAAAGTGAAATGCGCTCCATACTGTTATATGGGTCAGAAACCAGGCCACTATGAACCAGAGACGTCAGCATTTGATCATTGGTATCCCTGCGGCATTTTCCGAGTTTATTGGGAACATCCCATCAGCACTGCTGAAGCGCTCCAAATGGTTTCCGGAGTAAGTAGGTAGCTTCCACACGACGAGAGCTAATAGTAATCCTTGGGTTGCCTGGGCTCACTTGTATACTTCACATGCCGTTGGGCCGGCTTCCTCGGACAGCCCTCTTTGTCTAACCATTCAGAGGATGGAGACGATCCAGGGGAGGGGGTCAGACAATTGCTTATCAGCGAAGTCAAATCCCTACCAGTGAATTCAGCTGTGCTGGTTATTACCATATCCCTGGATGGAGATCCCAGTATGGGACACACCAATGGTTAGAGATATCGGCAGATACAACTCACTAGAGTGCGCAAGATACGTTCATGCGTCTCAACGACAGTCTTCAGTATATATAATCCTTTCTCAGTCTCTCCAATAAAAACGTTTGCTGGCAATCGATTAATGCGTCCGTTATATCAGCTCCTATAATAGCAGCCTTCAGTGTGTAGCTATTCACTTCACCAGATCGACGCCTGTGTAGTTGCTTTTCCCGATTAGAACAATACATTTGGAGCGTCTTTGAATTCCGATGGAATTTACTGCTCGTCAGATTACGGTGGAATGAAGACCGCGTTCTCCGAACTCGGGCTATCATACCTGGAAAGTTCTGCTGAAAGTGTCTTTTTTTATCTGGTCTTCCATTCTACAACTGCTTCTATGCTTGTATCCCTTCAACAGTCTGAATGGGGTTGTGAGGCAGTCTATCCAATGCAGCACAGTCAGTACTCGTCAATCGGTTCGGGATTTTGTTGGGATGCTTGGGCCATACGTTCATGATTTTGACAGCTATCGTTTGCCTCGGTCGCCTATTAGTATTCCGGGGGTTCGGATTAGCCCGATGCATGGCTGGTGAGTGAAGAAGAATATCACCCTCACGTGCTTCGGCCTAACAGTGAATTCAACCTGTTCACCTTGTTTTCCCCATTGTGGTAAGTTGCTAAGGTGAGTCGTTTCAAGCATCTCTTAGCCGTTGTTCCCTTTCTCATTTCTGGAGGAACGGCACAAGTAACAAAGACTGCCATTCCGGTTATGAGCGGCTTTTTATGCCGATCTTTGCCGTTAAACCGGTCGGCTTGTCTTGAGTGCAGTTTTTAGATGCTATCTGCCCACTGCTGCCACTGGGTGCTTCATCTCGTATCATCGACATCATTTTCAGCGATACACTAGTACCACATACCAACGCCTAACTGTCATGCTACTGACTGTCTCTCCGTCAATATGAAGTCCCGTTTAGGGACTTCACGGAAAATGCTCGGTTCCGTTCGATTTTCGGTGGAGTTGGGATGGTGTGGCTTACGAAGCTGGCTGGTTAGCTTCGATGTACTACTATCGGACGTTTCACTGGCGAACGGTACCACAACCTAGTATGCGGAAACTGCGTAGGAGTGTGCTGTTCTTTAAAGCAAAATCTGATGATCCTGATGGCAAGCATGCTGACAGCACAATCCGATATTTTAGTCACCGTTAGCGTCCACAGTCCTGATAACAATGTCAAAGAACCCGTGGCCACAGGGTATACTCTCAACAGACATGTGAACTGAAGTTTCCTAGCAAGAGTTTGTTTCGTCTTTTCAGAATCGCCCGAACAGGAACATCACATCTGGCGCTGCGCATGTTGTTAGAGCAAGCGCGCTAATCGCGGTCATATAACATGGAAGGGCCTACCTAAGTTGCAATACGCCAAGATATGGCTTGATTTGAGCGCTCAGACGGAAAACCTGACATCGTGATACTGTTCTGCTTATGTGATCTAGCCTATTCAACTAAGGTAGTGTGCGGATTATTTGTTGAACACTTCCACGATCTGCGAACTGTTTTTCCCTCTGGGTGGCGATATTTGTTTCGCATCATTCAAGGTGATGATGTTCTTCCGAGTTTTACTGCAACCAAGGCGGAACTGTCTTGCAGAGCGATTGGTCCGGTCTATGGGGTTATGCTTAGTGTCCGTCTGGAAAGCCTCTGGGCTATCTACAAGTGGGAGAATTGTGACACCATTCTGGTCTGTCTCCTTGTGTACTCATTTTGAAGGTGTGGTTAGCCGGCCTCAAAAGGGCTTGCTTTAGACTGGCCACACAGCACATGAGTTTTTTTGTTAGTGCTACTACTTTTCGACCGTAGGTAGTTAACTCGGATTCGGAGTGACTTAGTAGGATAGCATCAGGCTCCTTTCTCGTCCTTTTTATCCTTGTTTTCACAAGGCTTTCAACTAGATTTTTGCACGACAACGAAGCATCAGTGCTGAACAGAGAGGTGCTATTCATGATGATGAGCCCAACTTCGGCAGGGGCGAATTCAATTCACAGACTTTCCTTTTTTATCCAACCTTTTTTCGAGTGGAACAATGGTGTACATCTACCAAATGGTAGATATAAGTTTTAACAAAATCTCAAACGAACTAACCTCGATCCCTGATTTAGCAACCATTACTTCAGCACCTGACCAAACAGTCCAGTATGCATGGGACTCCAGCTTGCGCAAGGCCAAAATTGAACTATGGTGATTTCAGTAGTGGGTCTTTATTTTGAACTGAACACCACCACCGTCACGAAGAGACTGGACCTTACCGTGGTGTGACGGTTTGCGCACCTCAGCGATCCATTGAGCTATACTGGAGAGTGTCCCGCGACACTCACAGAGTCTCTCATACCAGGTTGGTCAATGGTTAGAGGTCTGACGAACACAGTCTCCTGGCCATCCAGGTTGGGGGTTGGAACATGTGGCGACTTGTTCCGTAGAAACGGTAATGCATTTGCATTTCCCACCAAACACCGCTGCCTTGCGGTTAGGCTTTTGAGCCAAAGGCTTTGACTGAGGACCCTAATCGTCCTCCTGTCTAGGTGTGGGCGCCCTGGCAGTATCCCAGCCCACGTACAACCATGAATTGCACATACAAAAATAAACTAATGCCACATCGGCCGTCGCGTGGTGATGATGATCTATTTTCTCTAATCACTAAAAACTGTTCAGCCTTTTTGCGGCACAGCTACAATGCGACTCGAAGGGATCCTGGGAATCCGGACGCCTTCGGAATTGCAAGGACTAGATACACGCAATCGGAGAGCTCGGCATGGAGTCCCACCACAGATCTCATAACAAGAGCTGGATTTTCGACCTCCGAGCTGTATCCAGCTCGAGATTAAGAAGTCAATGGTGGTGCCCATTAATCAATATTCCAGGGTGTCCAATGAAATCGACAATGAAAATCGACACTTGAGAAGCTAGTATATCATGCACTGAACAAACGATGGATGAATGATAAATGAACTAATCTCACTGCATAGGTTGGGCTGGCCTGGCTACGTGCTCCATATA
Organism: Opisthorchis viverrini; assembly: GCF_000715545.1. Taxonomy (NCBI): domain Eukaryota; kingdom Metazoa; phylum Platyhelminthes; class Trematoda; order Opisthorchiida; family Opisthorchiidae; genus Opisthorchis; species Opisthorchis viverrini. Next base: position 476,498 of record NW_008751996.1, on the reverse strand, counting down.
CCAGTCGACCGGCTTCCTTGAAGCGTTCTTTTCACACAACCGGGTGGAAAGAAGAAAGAAAGAAAGAAAGCGTTCAGCTGAAGCACCCTTCCGGTGCCTAGCTGCCATGCCACCCGAAGGGAGCATGAGGGCTGGGATACTGCCAGGTTGCCCAAGCCTAGACAGGGGAAGTCGAGTGGCGGAGGTCGGATTCGAACCACGGTTAGTAAACTCGCGCTCTAACCACTTCGGCCATCTCGCCCATGCGCATCGCAGTAGGTTACTACACCGGTTCCACTATTCTACTACATACCAGCCAACTTTGTGCAATCGGACCAGCAAGGTCATGAAAAAAGTCCCGTCAAAGAGACGAAAAACAGCCTGTTTTTCAGCGCCCCTTGAGTCCGCAGTTGTGCGGATAGCACTGGACTCAGACATAGTCATTCCAGGAGGGAACTGCAACGCACATGTCAGCAGACTAAGTTCAGGAGAAGCTCAACTGTGTGGCGCGCATGGCCTAGAAGTACACAGAAGTAACAGCGTACGTCATCTGACTGCGTACGCTGATTAGTTCGTTTCTAACGAGTCTGAACAGCCAAACTGCGAAGCGATACCAAGAAACCTGAGGCCCATCTGCGGCATCACCGCTAGCTACAGTTGCGGTCTCCTACTGCAGTGGTTGTGTTGATCCCAACCCATGTGTCCAAAAAGATATCTTAGGCTTTTGTGATCGACTGTAGTCACCCCAAAACAAGGCCAGTGTGCTCGAATCAGCCCGGAGAACGAGGGCCCCGGCTTCTTGCAGCCAATACACCGGGGCGAACAGCCTTCGGGGAATATGATACCGGCAACGTAAACCATACACCGTTACTTTCGGCCAACCCACTAGACGAACTAACCCTCCAGATTGTCGTCATAACAAGAGACCTTGTGGGCCTGAAACTTGGAAGTACGCATCATCAAACCAGAAGAAAGTTACAGAGCGGCGGCTTTCTGTGATCTTCCCCCAAGTTTTTGGATCATCTAATCATCATCATCGACAGCATGACATCAGTGTTCAACACCGGTGCTTCACTGCCGCACTTCATGGTTGTACGTGGGCTGGGATACTGCCAGGGCGCCCACACCTAGACAGCAGGAGGATTAGGGTCCTCAACCAAAGCCTTTGGCTCAAAAGCCTAACCGCAAGGCAGCGATGTTTGGCGGGAAGTGCAAATGCATTACCATTTCTACGG
>NW_008751996.1:376329-473825 GCF_000715545.1 Opisthorchis viverrini | reverse complement strand
GTGCTGTCGGTGCTACTCGCCTTCCAGGATGGGGACCGCGTGATCCTCACTGTGCCTGGTTGGAGACACTACAAGATATGGCTGCCAACCGATTTAATGGGCGTTCCTGTTGTCAGTTTTTATCCAGATTGCCTGAGTGAATGTCTGGAGGTGTAGGCACCTCGGAATGATTGTGTTAACTAGCACTAANTACACCACCCCATCCATATGCGCTGCATCAGTTGGTGATACTGCACCTCTGAAGAGGGTTTTTTTTCAGCCGATTGTGTTGCAATATGAGCTAGTATCATCAAGCTTATATGCTAACAGTGGTGGAATTTATTTTGACCAAAACATCTAGGTATTCCATGCGGGCTCCATTAAAACTATTGTAGCAACCGATGAGGCATAGTGCAAACAAACAACTGTTTACTTAGTTGATGAACACTATTCAAAAACCTTGGAATTCAGTCGCATGTGGCATTTCGACCTTAGGTTCGGTTCTATTGGCATTTTGGGTGTTAAAATTGATAGATTGGTTATCTAATCCATGGGAAAATAAGCTTCGGATTCGGAGAAGAAACTTATTGAGTCAAAAACGGGGAAGTGGCGAGCACTAACAAGAATCCATGGCATTAGTTGGACGCTTTCACCAATATTACACGACAGAAAACCATAGATGTAGCTTTAAATTGGCTTGGATATCATGTGTGGCTCTCATTGGACCTATTGCAAACATTATTCTCAGTTTGACTGAATTAGCTTATTCTTCAAAGTCCTGACGAGAGGGAGTATTGTACCTCAGATATATATTTTCGGAACAATTGTTTTTACTAGCAGTAATCTTGCTTTCAAAACTATCGACTTTTCTTGTCGCGATAGTGTCTTCTTACAATATTTTTTAGTTCGAACTCCATCTCTTCATGCAGCTCTGTGATATCATCCGAGTTGTTCATCCACCTGCTTCACTTCGGTTGAAGAATTCCCAGCTAATCTTGAACTAAAGTTCAGTAGAGTTACTACCACTGCTTTGATTTCCCTAAAATGCTGTGGAAAGTCGTTTTGAGGTGATGCATGCAATCCTCTTGTTTGCCGATGTTCCACTCAGTGTCACACGTTACGTGTGACCCCTTTTGATGTGGTTTGATTTAGTCCTACGTCCTATTGCTTACAGTATTTCGCCCCTGGTGAATGAAACGGTCGAAACAGGAGCGGGAACTTACCGACGAGGAACGAAATTTAGTCGTCGCTGTGCGCCACTGCTCTGGAGAACTTAACGATATATTGCAGGGATGCCGTCGCAAGGCACAGTCGAATGCTCAACTTTTTGCACAAAGTGGAATTTCAATTATGTTTCGTGGACTCGAGTCGTACGCCGACATGTATGAGAAACTTCAAGTCAAATCACGTGAGGGCTTGGACCGGTTGTTTACTAAATTCGCGGATTGCGAGGAAGTCCAAGATGCTCAAGATGCTATTGAAGAGACCGAAGGAAACTGGAACGATTTTTTAGAAAATTTAAACCGCGAAGTTTCACGGGAGCTCAACGGAGAATTGCCATCCAATTCGGAGGCCAAATCCTCTTCAGATTTGCGATATTTCATTACTTCTGAATACCCATTGACAGATTTACAGACCAACAAGGAAGTCACTTTAGGCGATTATGTGGGACAGTATACTTGCGTGTTTGTCACATTCCAGCCATCATATTGGCCTGATACATGTGTGCGTTGGCGTCATTCTGAGATTATGAAAGTGAAAGTGAGTGATTCACGTGTTTACAGATTTTTCAACCATTATGGCATCCTCACCAAAACCACTTGGCTTGCGCTAAGCGCTGTGGCTCGCACCTACTAGCAGACCTGTTTCCAACATATCTGCTTTTTTGGAATCCATAAATATAATCTTATTATCGTTTGAATTCGATAGAACCAACACCCTTAGGCCCCCGTGAAATTGCTCCAAGCAGACCGATTTTCATACATACTTTTGTTTTTTTACGGCTTGTTCAAAAAAGGCTTTGAAAATCCGCATGAAGCCAACAACAGACAACTGCCCTTACTGAGGAACAAGTATGAACTCTTCCTGCTAGACCAATATGGTCATCTGCTCGAATGGATCTTTCGTAGTAGAAACGAATATATGCTCAGATTTCTTGTCATAATTTACTGCAAGAGTGGTGTATTCATCGCTTCTTGGCGCTACATCAGTTCCAAACTTTTAATATCCGGTTTTAAAAGCCCATGTCAGCTTGCCAAACATTTGAAGTGACCTGGATAGGTGCAAACTCGAAAACCATTTTTACTGGCTCATTTTTGATTCCCTTTTTGACAGGCGGATTTGTCTCTGTTCAATATGGGCTTCGTTGTGGTAACTTGGGGACCGGTGGAAGAAGTTCGCACATGGTCAAAACAGCTCTCGCGAGCCACTAAATGGCCTGTCTTGTGGGATAAAACGAATAAGCTGTGTTCACGATTCGGATTTCGCTCGGGCCTGCATAACGTATGTCTCCGCTTTCCCGATTTTGCTGCAATCATACTTAAGCAGTAGTGAAAGTTTAGCATCAGTGCTGTTCAAATAAGAGTTATGAATTAGCTACATATCATGCGACTAACTAGAAAGAAGCTGTGTTACTTTTTTGGTCATATAGTTTGGTCACCCTCAGAGTCAACAGTAGAACACCGGCTTTTAGCACCATAGCTTTGCTTTGCTTTACCCCCCCTTCGTCTTTGGAACGCCTAGTGGTATCCCGGACCCACATACTTCCGGTTACATGCGAACTCCTGTGGGCGCGTACAAGTATACGGCAAGCTTTCGCCTGAGTTCACCGCGTCCAGCGATGTAAGACAAGACTGTCTTCTCCTACCTTCCCTCTTCAAACTTGTCACTGATGTGGTGCTTGAAATTTTTCTGCCTGCCTCTGAAAACTCGGGAGTCGAAATCCTCCTGAGGCGTTCGCTCACGGACATTGAGTATGCAGATGATATTGCTCTCCTTGATTCAGATCCTTCAAAACTGCTGACCATTTTAAATAACCTAAATAACTGCCGCACAGTTTAGTGGGCGCTTCACACCTGCAAAGTGCTGCTACAAGACTAGGTGGGATCAAACCCACACCGTATGCTTGCAGGTTAGCCAGTCAACGTGGTAGATAAGTTTGTTTACCTGGGTATAAGTTCCAGTGGACTGGCTAGAGATGAGATTATTTCTCGAGTCGGAAAGGCTCGGACAATGTTTGCCACCCTCTGACACCTATTGCGTCGACGTGAGGTGAGTTTATCTGTCAATCGCAGAGCTTACACTGCGATGGTGCGATCCATAATGCTTTGTGGATCAGAGACGTAACATGTGAGATCTTTTATTCGGGGAATGTTCTGTATATGGTGGGTTTAAAAGTGTTACTCCAGCTCCCGTCTTTTACCATATTCTTATCGGAAGCTATGATAGGTACATTCGTTCATACGTCCAATAAACATGGCCCCTTTCCAATAAGGACTGTTCCCAAAAAGACCACTCCGGTTTTTCCTTATGAGTGGCCTTGAATGTATGCGAGATGACAAGTTAATGTACGCAACGTCAATAGGTGGGCCGTGTACACTGGTTTCCGTGGACTAAAAATATCTGGGATATCCACTGTGGTATGGAAGTGAGCTACGCAAACTTGATACGCCATAACTTTTGTGAAACTGATTTTGCGCTCTGTTGATTATGCACAACTGTTCCCATACTATCCACAAGTTACATTCTCGCAGAATTCGGAAATCTCGCAAGAATTTAGGAGCTCATGTGGTGCGAAACATCGGTGTTGAGCACGCATACATGAAGATCACAAGGCGACTAGTCACTGATATGATATAGAGATACCGGACTACCAAATTCAATAAGTCATCTTTTGTGCAATGTTTTGTTGCATTTATGTCGCGCTTACACGGTATCTTGAGTAAATGATACTTGAAGGAAGTAGTCAACATGTTGATTCATTATCTAATTTCTACGGCTGATATCTCTGTGGGACTTGGAGTTCATTTAATCTCTCTTCCAGGCGTGGGCAGCAGAAAACCTCGACTTTCTTGGTTGTCAACGCGCGATGCACAACCGGCCAGTGAGTCTGTTGCCGACTGATTTCGATTGGTTGGGGTGGCGTCAAATAGGCGGAGAGGCTGTGATTGCTCGACCAGTCATATGGGATGCCACAGTCGTTCAATCCCGGGTGATCAAGGCCGCGTCACAGTTACGACTGGCCTCTCGGAAACGGGGCCGGGACTCTGAGGATGCTGACAAAGATGACGTGGGAGACACTTCAGGCGATGTAGAAGATTTGGAAATGCGAGCCAGACGTGATAAGTTAGCCGTGAGTGCTGGTGAGACGAAGGTGTGCCTCCTCCATCAAAGCAACTATTCAGCAGATCTGACACCGTCTGGGGCAATCTATCAAGCTGCACTAACTTGTTTTGCACAGGCGAACAACACCACCGAAAGCATGGTAATGGATAGAATTCGTCAAAATCGTCGCTTCGCAACGCCACCAGAGTCCGCTCGGTTGCAGTATGAGGCATCTACAGGTCTGTATTACGACCCAGAAACGGCACTCTACTATGATGCTGCACGAGGATACTTTTACGACGGTACTAACCAAACCTATTATTATTGGTCACAATCGGAACACCGATATATCCCCGCAAACACCCTAATCCAAGCTGAAATGGTTGCAGCCCAAGCCGCACAAGCGGCAGCTGCCCAAGCAGCCGTCAATCGCGCTGCTGCTGAACGGGAAGCTGCCAGGAAAGCGGCACTTAATGTGGCTGCACAACTGGCAGAAATTCGAGCCAGTAAAGACGATTACGCGGCCTATGTTTATGCAACATGTGTTCTTCCCCAACAGAGTATTGCTGTTCCCGATGGATACAGCGCTGTCGGTTCGAAGAATGCTCTCAGTTCCGTCTACCGAAATACTTCCGCCGCAGCTAGCAACATTGAGACCTCATTGAAAGTATGGGATGCGAAACAACCGGAACCCCTTGTCCCATATGCTGACGATACTGTAGCACCGGAGCCCACACGTTATTCCAACACACCACCGCCACCGGGGCTTTGACTTTCACTTCTCCCGATGTACATATTGACTCCTCCCTGACGATAATTACTACACATTATTCCACATGTCACTGGTTCTCACTCATCCTAAAGGTGCAATTCAAAACAAATTAGGAACAGCAACATTTAACAGACTATATAGAGGTTGAACTCCAATCACGTGTGGTGACTGTGCTTCCATCCTGTATTACAGAAACGTTCTCCGTGGCAGAACACCATCGGAATTGTTTAACTCGTATTCGTGCGGAGTTGGTGTACAAAAATGGCTGTACAGTAAAACAGCGAAATGCTTACAGGATGAATTCGCTAGGTCTATCAGACAGGTTTCAGTTAGTACTGAAAACTTAAGTCCTTACAAAATATCAGAGTATATGGTAAATTAGCAACCTTTTTTACTTATCGGATGCTATTCTCGTATGACCTTCAATTCATGACGCACCTCATCGTGAGACAATGCGATATTTCCGTAATCATACCATCATAATGTGTTGGGTCTGAGCTTGAGACAGCTCAGCGATTAGGGTCTGGAGCTGCTGACCACGGGAAGGCGCCTATGGTTCGAACCCAACTCCGGCTTTTCGACTGCTCTTGTTTAGGCCACAGCAGTTTGGTAGCACCTCAACCGTTGTACTTCTTTTGGGTTGCGAGCCAGCTGTGTACCGAAATGGTACCACAGCTCAGCGATTTAGTAATTTTCAACCAGAATGGGGTCTACCAACTCAAGTGCTCCCATCTATTGTGTTGCACTGACTAACTCAACTATCCGAAAATACCCACAGGCTGTTTACCACTGACATAAAACAAGTGTGTTGCAAGTTCGAGTGAGGATTTGAACTTCTACTGAACGGGACACTTTAGGTGCCCTCTTCGCCAAAGGACCGTTAGTGGTTTGTCACGCTAGAGAGCCTGTCTTCTACATTACTGTTCAAAGTGCGCCTCGATCGGTCATTCTAAAGCAAATTGTTCCGGGCTTTCCCACCATACCGCCAAGATGCGTTTTTGCCTCCAAGGCCGTATGGAAACAAGACATAGTGCTTATATTATGCATTAACATGCATTGTCCAGTACAATCTTTTTATTGATTCTCCGATTAACTATGCGTATCCAAGTTTGGTTGTTTATCTTCGTTATCTCCTAGCTGTGCAAATCGGAGCCTGAGTTTTCAGTTTTAAGGTTGCCTTTTCGTTTGTCTAGACCTGCGTAGCCATTGACTTGCGATAAGGAATCTTCAGCTATTCGCCAAACAATACACAGTCATGATTCACTGGTATCTATGTGGAAGTGGTATGAACTTTCCTGTATAACCGAAATCTGGGCGTACAGTATGGTTGATATCACAGGCAACTTTGTGGCACCAGACAACATGCACTTTTAATTTGTGCTGATTAGAATCTGTCATCGCGGGTCCATCGTGTGGTTAAGTCGATCCATCCCTTCTCATCATGCCTTATGGCCGTACTTTTTCAGCTAAGGTCGTTTGGCGGTCGGATAGCGAGAAACGATGGTATCAGCTACAATGTCGTCATCCCAAGTTTTCGAGGATGAAAGCTACCTAGCTGGCAGTCCGCCCAACGCAAAAAACCATTAGCTAGTCTAGCTGTTCATGTGAACAGCTAACAGCTCATTTAGATGTCTGTCATCCCGAACCCTTCGTTTCTCAGGTCTCCATCTCTCCTGGGAAACCACTTGTGATCGATAAAAAAATTTCAAAAGTGGAGCTGGCAGTGGTTTCTGACCTCGCCTCGTACCGTTGTTTAAGGGAGCAAGGCTAACAGCTTACAGGCTTGATGGTGCTGGTCATCCAACTGCTTCATATCGTATTAGTTTCGTGCTTAGTTAGAACTTGGTCCGAAACGGAAGGGTGCAGTTATGCTGTACGACTTGGGTATGCGCATGAACCTGGGTTAAAACGATTAGTTGATGCAAAATTTCCACCCGTTGCTGTGTGCCTCGGGGGACCGGAATGCCGGCGTAGCAAGGTCACGGTCGGCCTTCGGTAGATTTCATATACGGTTTCAGAACTGTGCGAACATACGATCCACATTTACATGCACACCAGTGATTGATCATCCCGTGCATTTTTGACAATCAATGTGTATCGACTCATCTGCGCCCCGCACATTCACTACGATCATTAGCAAAGGAATAGCTAATTACTCTGGCCAAATATTTCAGCAACATACAAGCACACTTGGACAGAAGTATGTGACAAATGCGGATCCCTATAACCCAAAGCCTCTCTCTCTCTCTCTCTCTCTCTCTCTCTCTCTATATATATATATATCCGTCAACAACTGATATGCACATGGAGACTATTTGGATATGCTTGCGAGGATCTGAAGAGCTATGTGGCTGCTACGTCCCTGTTCAACTGAAGGCTTTTGGCTTTCACGGCAAGCTAAACAACATACAATTTCAAGTTGTGGTCCTGGGGAAGCAGTAGACAAGGAATGCACCTGGTGCTAGCATAATCATTACTAGGTGTTCAGTCCACCGAAAAACCACACGGAATAGAAACCAACGGTAAGAAGCCATTGATACAGTAAAACCGCTAAATCTTGCGACGCCTCTATTATCCAAGAAGGGGGATTGCACCAACTGCACTTGCACTGCTACTACCTTACATCAACCTGCTAAGTTACATGTTACACATCTTGCGTTTTGTGCTAATCTGGAGACGTGGAGAAAAACTAATTGCGGCAAATGCCCGCAATTTCATGGCTTTCCTCAAATTTCGTTGAGTTCATTCGCTCAAAAATAATAAATCTATCAATGGAAGTCGAGTTTATCATCCTGGTGGGATTTTATCCATTTTAGGATTTTTCATCCTAGAAGTAGTGTTGAACTTAAAATATAGCAATATAGCAAAATGGAAAACCTTTATCAAGACAAGCCGGATAATAAGAATTTTTGAGGATGTCGGTTCTACCATCGTTTATTTTGAGCTATTAAAACCCACTTGGATACATTTTTGTGACTGCTCAGTTGACAATTTCCGTCCTTCTGAAACAAATAGTCTGAGCGCCATCTTGTTCAAAACGACACAGAATGTTATCAGATTGTCCGCCTGATGCTCCACAAGGATATCGATTAGGATATGAGTCGCGAAATTTGTACAATACGGGTTCAAGTAGAAAACGTTGGCGCAAGGTCATGGGCCGGCAGTTTTCAGCAACCTTAAGAGTAGCATTGCTTCGAGAAACTGTACTGCGATATCTGGAATAGCGCATCAACTAAAACATGTGGTTACATTTGTGCAACACATTCAGTTGAAGAATATCATAAACGAGGGATTCAAATGAGTCTCCCGTCTAAACCAAACTAATGTGCAAACGAGTCTATTTGGAAAAGACGATGATCCACCTGAAATACAAATCCCGTTCGTCTGACAAGAATTTCAAGGGAGAGATTCTGATTCGTTTGATAAATCCTAACGGACACATCGAGAATGCAGCAATGTACGCTTTCAAAACATCCAACACTGTCTCCTCCAAGATAGCTACCAATCTGATCTCGCGAACTTTACCGTCTGATGGATTGAGAAGATACGTAACCTCAAATTCGGCCCCACTGCTTCACTGAACTGAGATTCGTTTTTCGTAGACGGAGTGACCAAATTGGCGAGCTTGTTTCCAAAACGCTGGACAATTCAAACTTTTTTCACCAAGTCTCACTTTTCAGGGAAGTTTAGAAGACCACTGTCCCCGCTTTGATGCTGATGTTCACCAGGGATCCACGGATGCATCGATTTGCCCTTTTAACGCAGCAGCGATTCAGAAGTGAGCCTCATCTCGTCTCAGATCGCGCAATCGACTGACACTTGTTCGTTGGGGTTTTCATGCTTCGGGTCTGTTGACCGCTTGTGTAGCCACTGTACGCATACGTACACGTGTACGTGAAAAAAACAGCGTGCAGGCCGGAAGGGGCAATATGGCTACGTGTACTTTGGTCAAAATGCAGGTTTCGCGAACAGATCCCAATTTTCCAAGGTATGACGTACCCGGAAGTTTTTCTTAAGCTAACTCGGCGTTCCTGATTGGCTTGTGACGAGGAGACGTAATGCTCCAAAACGTCACAAAGGCCACGGCCATCAGGAGGTGACGCAGTCTTGTTTCCTGGACTAATCAGTATATCGAAACTTGTACGATCATAACTACTGGAAGGGTCTCGTAGCCTAAGGTCTTAGGGATCTGAGCCGGTTTATTTGCTGTGATGTTCGGGTCAATCTGACTCGCTTTTGGGCTCAAAATCTCCGAATGTGCATTAAGTACCCTCAGTAGATGGAAGAAGCGAGTCGAGGAAAAGCAAGCGGTGTTGATGATCTAAGCGTACGTATAAAAATGCATTTGGTGAGGCATCGGACCAAATGCATCCCAGGCAGAGAAGTTCATGCCCATCGCATTTCCAGTTTCATTCTTCTACTACTTCTTCTATTACAGCCGGTGTAGAATTCCGAAACTTAGAACAACCCGGTCACTGATAAGAAAGTAAACAGAAAACATTAAAGGTAGTAATTTCGGCTACTGATAAGTAGTACGTCTAGTGGCGGTTAGTTGCACGGACGATGACTAATACTGGACTGTATATATTAGCTCTGCGGTGAACGAAATTTTGCATTCAGTCGAATGGAATTCAGTACCACAGCACCAAAAAAGGTACTTACCTGATTTCTGTACATCGAATTGCAGCAATAAGCCCAACTCATTGCCTGTACTTCTTAGTGACAGCGTTCCAACAGAACTTGTACAATATGTCAACTACAAAAGGAAGCGTCCTAAAAGCACAACTATACGTATGGTCTAGATAGATTCGAGTGGGACTGCTTGCAAGTATAAGCAATGCAGACAGTTTCGTAACGCGTACTATCACATCAGAAATGACGCACAACCCATGCATGTCTACAGCATCGTCGCACCAAAAATTCAAAGTTGGTAGGCCAACCGAACAAAAAGGCAACGATTGTCCGGTAATACGTTTATCTAGTAGTATGTAGGCAGTTACAGTCAAACCGGAGCAAACACGACATAGCAGTTATCCAGCTCGTCACGTTCCGCACCAGTAGCTGTCCCACTCCAGTTTATTTTGATGAATCCAACTGAGTCTGCAGCATTATATCCACGGTTCCCAACCTTCAATCCACAGTCACATGGTCCGCCAGGTCGCTCCATTGAAATCCGGAGAGTCAAGAGAGAGGGTTCGGCAAAACAGACACAACAGAAGTCACATGAGTGTTAGGTGCTGATTCGGGGATATCTTGAAAGCTATCCACAACGGATGCTGAGTCGAAGACTACGGTCAAGCAAGCGGCGCAAGTTGGATCACAGGCACGGCCACGTCCAGCGAATCAAATTCATACAACATACCGTGGCCGCACACTGCACGGAACACCGGATAACCCTGACACACCCCCGAAGTGGGGTACACAGCCGGAACCACCTGCACTAGATCCTATATCAACATGGTCACTGCACCACGGACAGACCAAAAGCGATAGTAGTTCCCCGAACTATCACAAGTCAAAACGAAGCAGCGGTCGGACGCACAACGCTCTTAAGGGGGGGGCGTCTGTAGACCGGCCGTACTAAAGGACTGAATATTACATCGATTGGACGGTTATGTCACGTGCAGGCTACGGAGTGGCAAAAGCATGCCCTGACTGACCAAACCGTCAACCAATCTGGATAAAACGTCCACGTCTTGATGCTTTTCCTCCTCACTAAGTTCTAGCGTGAGCTTGAGGTGATAACTCTATAAATACCGTTGTAATGATTTTCCCTTGTGTCCGTAAAGGACTCAATCGAGGTGCCGTGTTTCTGATACACGGTGTGGGTAGAATCGGATATCAAGGGCCGATATATGGATTGCAACAGCATTCTCAGACAACAGGATGTAATGTTAACTACGCTGTTATGAGACATATTGAAGTAATAAGTAGCAATTAGGCTGTGTAGTAGAAATGAGAACCTGCTTACTTTCGACTCACACGTCCATTTTTGAGATGTTTTTACTGAATTCCTCGAAACTGTGTAAGCTATCGGCGACAACCAATTAGAATAAGATCGGAATGTACCACTATGACTTTTTCATGTAGAGAGGTAAGTGTCACACTTTGGTTTTATTCCGGTGAATGGTGAAGATATTTAACGACATTTGTCTCCTAAAATGAAAAAATAACGAGAAAAAACAGGGCATTGGACAGTAAAAATCTTGTGCCAAAAATCCGTTTGTTAGGATACCAAGGTGAAGTATGCGAGGATAATGACTTTCCTTCCAGTCAAACTGTCCCTAAACACCACGAAAGGTAGCAATACTCGAACATCCTCCAACACTGAAATCGGACACCGAATGGATCCGATAAAGGTATTGATATCTCACTAGGAAATAGAGTGAGAGTTCGGAGGTAAGTCGGAGCATGCTTTCATTCTCTAACGGGTAGCGATTTCGACCTGTTAGTTGGCGAGGGGATTTTTGGCCCCAGCTATAGAATAGACAAATCCTTAGGAATACTGCGGCCAGGAATTCACATTGGAAAGTGGTCGTAGGCCATTTCCACGTCCGTGATGGCCGCAATAAATGAAAAGTGGAGGAACCTGGTGACCAAGTTTACTTTCACAGAAGGCTCTGTGGCTTTTTTGGATGAGTTTGATATATAAGAGTTAGTGCCACGCTCCCTATCTTTATCCATACCTGACATCACAGACCCAACACGTAAGGGACCGACATGACGATGTTGCGCAACCGGTAGCACTGTTGTATCTATTCACTCAATCTACGGTTCTGTTTTCAGTTTTCCGTACCCACCGTTACCCTCCCTCCTACAGTCACCGTTACTGCAACCCAAGGCACCGTTCACGATTACATGGTTTACGGTTGCCAAGGTGAACTGAACTTAATCATCGAATCTGTAGTACACTAAATTCGACTTCTTGTATACTGTGGTCACAGAAGACAATAACATCTAGTACAGCCATCTGAATACCCATTTGGTTTTGACGAGAAATCATATGAATATCCCGTTTATATTGTTCTTCAACTAAATGTGCTGTACCAGGCAGCTTCACGTTTCAGCTGTATCGCAAGTATCGCAATAAATTGTGTAGACGTAGTGCACTACTCATAAGGTGGCTGAAAACTCCTTGAGGCACTTTGCAAACTGTCAAGCATCGACAAACAGGTGTGACGTTATTTACAGAGCAAATGGTACAAAACATAAATTAACCCAAGGGTTTCCGAGACACCCAAAGCGTTGGCATCTCGTGTACAATGAGCCGAGGAGTAATAAGTATGTGGGAAAGCTTGTTGGTGAGAAAAACCTCCACAGGAACAAATTTCCGTATGACACCCAGTTTGCCATCAGTGTTCAAGTTTCCTGCCTCGAAATGTTCTACTTGGACGTAGAAAAAGTGCTTGGCCATGTTCTGCCCTTTCACTTTCGCGTAAAGCCACGAGGTGACCAACCCGAAGGGTGGGGTTCCAGGAGGGGCGTAAGTTACGAGAGCATCTTGTTCACTGCTCTCCAACTGTAATATCTTTTCATTCCAAATTGTGACAAGGCGCGCTGATTCATCGCAGTCATGGACGACTAGCCTTAGTGGTTTTAGCCGAGCAAGGTTATCATTGCATGTAGTATATTGAGAACGATTGATGGGTAAAAAGCTGAATTCGACACTCCATGAGATTTTTCGCTTCTTGTCGTCTGTCACCACACGGCTCCGATTAGTGGATGAACGCGAAAGGAGCGGAGAAGCTAACCGAAGAGCAATACCATTTTCGGATGCGAATTTCATAAGGTCCTTTCTCCTCCGGATTTCCGACTTGTTCTTCACGGATAACTGGCAAAGAGAACAATCATGTGAGACTAATAGGAAGCGGACCGTAAATTATGAATCATTCACCAAAAGGAAGCATGAAGTTTATTTAAGATCCTTCATTACTTAGACTTTCGGCGCTTTCGAGGCTAACCTGCAAATGATGAGGAGATAATTGACTTAAACTGCATGCTCCTCTGTGACGGTGACCTTTAGTGCACAACGTACCGTGCAATGAGAAGACTCCTAGCTAAGGGAAACTGAGGATTAATCGCGACACTGAAATAGGCACTGGGCTTTCTCTATGATGGCCACTAAGCAACAGTTTAACTGGGATAATAACATTGTAAACACTCGCGACTGTATTAAACAACAAATACATAGCAAGAAAACGGACATACAAATTCATGCGATAGGTCGATTTTTGGGATTATAACGGACAAAGTACACGGAGATAAAATGAGACAAATGAACGATGGTAGTCACAGCGTTTCACTTAGCCGTTTAGAGCGCAAAGACCCGATATATATGGCGTAGGACATTGAAGGATACCAACAAGGGGTTATTCAAAGTGCTAAGTCTGTGAGAATCCCAACTCTACCACTATCCTTAATAACGATACGAACATACCCTTGGCAAGTAGCATTTGCCGTACAATACAATGATGTGTGCAGTAAGACACGACTTCCGGTGGACTTACGGAAAGGGTGCAACCCCATGTATGATTCGAACTACCCAACCGATCAACCGGTGCACGTGTTGACTAATTTTCGGTTGACAAAGGCAAGTAAACGAGTCATAATCTTTCATGTACCCTAAGGAACATTACAAATTCACTTCTCGAATCACGTCTTGCTACATCATCCTGAAATAACAGACAAAGACAGACTTTACCGTCGGATCCCTTTGAAAAATGCAGGTAGAAAGAGTGAACGTTAAAATTTCAGAGTGCAATTGGTGGTTCACTCAAACGACCGGATCTTTAATGCGCTTGTTTATATAGGGATTAGAGAAAAGCGATAATCGGGTCCACAGGCTTGGGGTGGCGAGTCGGATGAGGCTCCTATCGACTTTACGGTGGTACTTCCGAGGGCGATAACGACCAACCAAACGGAAATAATTAATACACCAAAGAACCGGTTCCATCACAGCTGTGATTTTGACAATAGGTCATAAAGACGCCGGTCGAGTTGTCTTTGCTGAACAGTAAATACCTACGTAGAACAACAGCCTCCCGAAGAATCTCCTTCAAACTAAAATAGTGTTTGCCAGAGGGTACACTTAAAATTGAAACTGACGAACTATAAGGGAAGGATTTACTGCTCGATGGTTCAGATAACCACTGGACAGCTGGATTAGAGTAAGCAGATGAAACACTTTTTTCCAAACTGCATGTCTGGAGCGTCAGGTTAATGACCATTTACATGTCAAGAGGGAACGGATAAGACAAACAAGCCCATTTCGACGAATGAGTTGTGAGGTGCTAGTACCCTCGACGTACCCGGCTTACCTAAAACGTACCATGTTGTGCAACGACCCTGAGGTTAGAGTTACGTTTAGCTTGGGGGTTTAAACCAGGTCAGAAGAGGGCATAACCCTTACAGTTGGTTGCACAAGAAATGACTAACGCCGACCCCCAAGAAGTACGGCTACCAAACAGTATGCGGTTCTCCTGCCCAAGCCGTTAAGCTGGGATATCGGCCTGACACCCACCAAGCAAGCTACAGTGAATTTCCCCTATACTTTATCCCGTGATTTTAAGATCTCTCAGTATCTGATTCGTAAGCCTACTATTTTTATCCTGGTTTACCACATATGCACCGTATTTAGCTTTCCGTTAGAAGTGACCTAGTGCATCCCATTGGAACACCTTCTCTGACCGAAAACGAGCTAAAACATTCGTCTTCAGAGGAGGATTCCTCTTGATTTGCTTCACCATCACTACGGAGGGGGATGCTCGTCGGAGCTAACTGCTACCATCCCTCAATTTTGGTTTTCGAACCGAGCAGTCCACCTGTTCAATTCCGGCTATCCCCGTCGGATTTCGATCCTCATTTCAGAATTTAACAGTTGGCCTCTTTCTTCTTCCTCTTCTTCTTCTACTACTACTACTTTAGAACAATAATTGTGGGGACTTCCCAACAATTCCCGCGTCTCGTAACTTTTACAACTGGTAGCTCCTAAAACGCCGTGTTACCTCGCAACTCTTCAGTCAACCAAGAGGTTTATCCTCCTATGGTTTGCTGCTTTGCGGAGGGCCTCTGATCATCAGCTTTACAACTCGCCATAATCCACTGCCGCATGTACTGAAACTTCAGGAATAATTTAAAGACCCGGGTTCCGGGTACCAATGACAACGCATATGAAAATGGGCAACAAATAACAACTGTCGGTTTGTTTCTAAATTTTCTTTGTTGTTGCTGCTCGAGATGTTCGCGTGAACTGACCAACATCCGATTTCGAGGTAGTTCATCCGGTGCTTCCATTAGTTTAACCGTGATTCGGAAAAAACCCACTAAGATTGAGAGTCGTGTTGAAGAGATAACTTTCTCGAACTATATACGGTGTGGAGGTCAAACAATATTACTGACAGATTGAAACTCGAAAAATGTACCCAACTGAAGACTACCAGACAGTCCGAAACGGGTAGTCGGATGGCGACGAATTGGGACTAAGCTTCTCATAATAAAAAAATCGTTCAGCTGTAGCACCATTACGGTAGCTGCAATGCCACCCGAAAGTTGCACGAGGGCTGGGATATTACTAGATTGCCCAAGTTTAGACAGGGGGAGCCGAAAGACAGAGGCCAAGTTCGAGCAACGGGCTTTGCGGTCAGTAAATTCGCGCCTTAATCACTTGGTCCACCTCATTCCCAGCTTCTCATATTGCTTATAATAAAAACAAACAAAATGACGAGTGTGTCCAAGTCATTGGATTTGTCGGTATGGAAGCTGACTCACGCCATCCTATTACTGTACAGAGCACAGTAATAGGTTGAATTAAAACTTACGATAATCGGCAGATAGTCAAGCGGTCACGCTGGTTAACTGGGTAGTGCCAGGTCATCAGTTCCACTGGCGTATACGGATCTCCGTTTGACCAATTCGATACAAGCACACAAAACAACCATGTCTAGGGGATGGTAAATGGCAGGATTCGCACTTGAAGGCCTTCGAAATATTGCAAAGGCGTGCGAAAGACGTTTCATAATGCTAAATTTAGTCGAGTTAATAAGCGCTCAAACGCCACGTGCACGACATATGTTCGTTCAACTTTAACAATCAGGTTGAAGTGTTAAATCACTTGGAAAAGCCACTTGAGTTCAGGTATCAGCCAAACACTGGACCCAATGCAAGTGTTTACAGCTGAATGATTATGGGTTAGTCGTAACACCAGTCGTCCTCCCGAAATGCTCGAAAAGTGACCGCTTAAGATGACTCGTGAGTGACTCTCCCTTATCTGACAAACAGCTTGTCACTAGACGGTACAAATCGGAGCCAATTCGACTCACTTAAAACTAACCCCATATTTTGCAGTACACTCGATCCCAAAGGCATAAGATCGGTGGAAAATTCAGTCAATGAATCCACCAGACACAACGGATAGTTCATATAGTGCATCCGACGGTGAATTCATTTACCAATGAAATAAAAGAGTACTTTTTGCGGCCATGGTGTTAGACTCACTGAGCAGAAGTAGAAAATAATTTAGGCGTGTATGGACGCTGGATGTGAACCTACCTTGGCCAAATGCTTTTCCCGAAATTCATTGTTCCTGTCAATCTCCTCCAAAAGTTTGTAATCTTGCTGAAACGCGAAAGCACCGTATTCTTGTCGACTGCATAGTACCACTGCATCTCGCACACCAGAGCATCCAAATTTCTGTTTATGTTCGAGACAACACGTCAGGGAACATGTTTTGTAATTACAGCGGGGGCATCTATACTTGTGTGGATTATTCGCACAATTCTGGCAAGTCAGTGCCAATTCACGAACCACTTCAGTGTTCGCCTAAAATAGGAAGGTCAACATATGGGAAATTAACGCGGTTTTTATTGAGTGTTATTTCTACTCGTATTCCCCCGACGACCATCTGGATTCATTATGACATGTATGAGAACCGCACTCAGGTATCTACGTGCAAACGACCACCAATGATGTCATTGCAGTAGTGTCGGATCAGGGAGGAACGGGAACGCACTCTTGAGCCGGATGTGACCCAAATCGTCGATTGCTTCTACTTAAGGGTTAACCTGCACGCATGCGTATGGCCTCACGTGCGCAATCTGAGACCTTTCCACCACGGCTGGCAAAAGCCAATGGGATAATTACTCTAGCTGCCGCTGCAAAATTGCGTTGGGTGCACTCAGACAGGGAGAGGATCCACAATTTTGAGACCGGACACTTGTTAAAAAGTCGTTAAAGGAGATAAACATGCAAACGAGCGATCAAACACTCAGGGTCTTTATTCTTCGATGCATTCGAAGTTTTTACGTGCAATGGGGAATTTCGGAAAACAAAGGGGCAATAGGGTACAGTAAATCCCCATTTCTTTCAAAAACACCAGAGACTGCCCTTCTGTCAGGAAGAAACGACCATACCATCGTATGATGATTTTCGTGCCTCCGTGACCCATTGAGCTATACAGAATGGTGCCCGTACGACATTCACATAGCCTCTTATACCAGGTTAGTCAGTGCTTTGAAGTCTATCCGAAACAG
This sequence comes from Opisthorchis viverrini, assembly GCF_000715545.1. Taxonomy (NCBI): domain Eukaryota; kingdom Metazoa; phylum Platyhelminthes; class Trematoda; order Opisthorchiida; family Opisthorchiidae; genus Opisthorchis; species Opisthorchis viverrini. The sequence continues at coordinate 456,224 of NW_008751996.1, read as the reverse complement.
TCCCCTGATCTTCCAGATTCGGGATTGAAACATGTGGCGACGGTAGTCAAAAACCTGAAGACGGCTAACATCATCCGTCAGCAGATGCCACGTCTTACACCCGTACAATAACACAGCGGTTACTGTAGCCTGGTACACGTGACCCTTAGGGTCTAGTGATGTCTTTTTGACGCCACAAGTGACGCAAATTAGCAAACGTGATTCCAGCCATTTACATCCTTGCATTGACTTCACCGGACAGTTCCGTCAGTGCTAATACAACTACCGAGGTATGTGAAATTTTCCGCAACTCCCAGTGATTCTCCTTGCATCCTAATAGACATGTTCGCAGACTGCACGTTCTGAAGCGTAGCTTTGCACTTTGAAGGTACAAGGTGCATGCCAAAAGACGGTATGGTGATAGTCAGTCTATTCAACAGAGCCTGTGCTTCACTTTGGTCTTCAAAGATGAGGACGATGTCATCTGCGTACTCCAAATCGACAATACTCACACCAGCAACAATTTGAAAACCGGGGCTTTGAAAACTGTCCAGTGTTCGCCTCATTATTTCATCAATGACGAAGTTGAACAAGATTGGAGAAAGTGGACATCCTTGTCTGATACCACTTTTTGTAGGGAATCTTTTGGGGAGCTCATCATATACTCTCACCCGCCCAGAAGTATGTGAATATAGGGATCGGATTATGTTTACAAACTTCTGGAGCATACCCTGTTGAGCAAGTGTAGTTAACAGCACTGATCGATCAACAGAATCAAACGCACCCTTGAAGTCAAAGAATACCAGGATTGTGGGCTGTCCGAACATGTGGCGTTGCTCTAACACCTGAGGAAGTGTCAAGTTGTGGTCAACACAGCCTCTACCCGGTCGAAATCCCGGGTTCTCACGTGTCAAGGCATCGCGTACCACCACAAGACGGTGAAGAATCAGTGACACCAGAAGCCTTGTCACAACATGCGTCGAACTAACACCTCTGTGGTTACTACATTCACTGCGAGTGCCCTTTTTAAAAGTGGGCACTACTATCGATTCACCCCAGCTGTCTGGGACAGCCCCTTTCTTCCATTTAGACCCAAACAGGCCGGACAGTCACTGGATGAAGAGTCCACCACCATCCTTGAAAAAAGTAAGCGGAAGGTCGCCAGGGCCAGAGCACGATGACACTTGAGTAGGGAAATACAATCCGACACTTTTGAGGCTGAAGGTGGCTCCATATTCACGGGCGACCATTCTGTTGGAGACCAGGATTCTGGACTGGAGATAGCAGGTGGCCAGCTGAACTGCTGCTCGAAGTACCGTGCCCAGTGGTTCAAACGTTATGTATTGCTGCATATCAGTAAGCCATGTTGTATTTCGCTGACAAGAGGCTTCCGAGGACAAGTCGAACGAATGAAGTGGAACAGCTTAAGGACGTTTCCAGCATTCTTTGCGCCTCCTATTTCTTCGGTCTTTCGAGTCCACCAAGCTTCTCGGTCTGCAAGGATACTCAGTCCCACCTGACTTGGATGATGCACCAGGTGGAATTGTGACTACGGCCGGGAGGGATCTGTCGCCGGATCTCCGGCAAAGACACGGTCCTATCAGAGACCCAATGTTTGGATGAGGTTGGCTGGGTTGTACTACAATTACACTTTCTGCCTCTGGATATCTTTTCCCAGTGGCCGTTTATATCCCACATCCTAACGTTCGGCAGGTTCTGATAATTTCTAACTGATGGGTCCACTAGCTTCGCAATGGCTGGGCGACATTGCGCGTTTTGCATAAACCTGAAAAGCGCAACGAAAAGCAGCAGTGTACAAGTGCCGTTCCGTACGGATGATGGAGTTCCATCAGGAGCGGCAGGTGGTGATTAACCCTCGCCACCGATAACTGACGGTGATATGATCTACCTGGATTAGGGGCTGATTTGTTGATGGGCACCATGTTGGGCGATTTCCGCTGTTCCGGAAACTCGTACTACAAAGGGACAGTCTGTGATCGGCACACATCTGAAGTAAGCGATCCCCGTCGTCCGTGCGTCTCGTGTCCTACCCAAGACAACCGCCTAATCGGGCCTCAGCGGCGCTTACTCTACCTTCAATGTGCGAACATTAAAAGACTGCAGCTAAGTGTAATGCGGGGCAAGCAAAACGGTCAGTCCTCAAAAAATGGTTCAGCTATAGTACTCTTTTGGTGCCTAGCTGCCATGAAACGCGGAGGAAGCACGAGGACCGGGATACTGTCAGGTTGTCCAAGCCTAGACAGAGGAAGACGAGAGGCAGAGGTCGGGTTTCGAACCACGGAGCTTTTGGTCAGTGAATTAGCGCACTAACCACTTGGTCCATCTCGCCATTTAGTCCCAGTGCTTGGGTTGTGGAGAAAGTATTAAAATTTGGGTGAGGGTGGGTAGAAGACGGAAAACGTCAAAGCACAAGAAGGGAGGCGTCAGCAGGAGCATGTTTTCGCTTACCCGCCCTGTTGTATGCAGGAAGTAAGGCGACCCGGTTGATGGCACCAAGTGACGGCCGATGTGGTATGAGACTACTGTTAGTTGTAAATGTCATGGTTGTACGAGGTCTGGGATACTGATAGGGCGCCCACACCTAGAGAGGAGGACGATTAGGATCCTCAACCAAAGCCTAACCAGAGCCTAACCGCAAGGCAGCGGTGTTTGTTGGGAAATGCAAATGCATTACCATCTCCACGGAACAAGTCGCAAAATGTTCCAATCCCCAACCTAGAGGACCAGGAGACTGTGCTTGTCAGAACTCTAACCATTGACCAACCTGATATGAGAAACTCTGAGTGTCGCGGAGACACCCCCAGTATAGCTGAATGGGTCGCCGAGGTGCGCGAACCGTCACACCACGGCCAAGTTCAGTCTCTTCGTGACGGACTTGTTGGATACCCATTGATGGTAGCCTATGCGTAGTTCATTTGGCAAAGTCTGTTAAACAACCTCAAGTGAGGTCCATTACTCCGTTTGTTTTCTGACGCCCAAATGAACTAAGGCGGAATACATGTGAGATCACCGCGCCATTGCCATAACTTGAAGTATCCGATACCATAATACTAATAGCAAGAATAACCATTCGACTGTCGCACCCTTTAGCTGCTGAGCTGCCACACCCCCAGAAGGAAACACGAGGATTGCGAAACTTTCATGTGGCCAAAGCCTAGAGAGAAGCAGTACAGATGCCGAGGTTGGGTTCGAAACGAGCCTTAGCTGCTGAGCTATCTCAAGCTAATAGAAGGGACGACCGCAATACCCAGTATTCCCACCTCGTTATGCATTCAAGTACTAGCCGGGCCAAAGTTGCTTAACTTCGGTGGTCGGACGAGAACCGGTGGTTCCAACATGGTATGGTGGCGACCAAACAGCCTCAAACGGGAAGTCGAAAGTCCGTACTTCTTTCAATTTTACAGCTGGAGAACATCAGGACGACCGAATTGGATTGCTTCTATGAAGTCTTGAGGACTCTTGGAGTAGGTTGTCACCTGCCCCCCTGTTCGGGTGCGACGCGGACACAGCATTGTTAACATGGCACGGATAGTGATAATGGGGCACATAAACCGTCACACCGGAAAAATGCCAACCGTCTCGCGGAGTTCGGGTTGAATGCACGGAATAAAATTAGTGTTGGTGTGGGATCTTGCCACAGAGTGCAAGGTTGGTGTCAAAGTAGGAACAATCGCCAACCAATTGGGGTCGTTTCCGGATGAGAAGTTCCACAGTGATTTCCAGTAATGGATCATGGTGAGCAAGAAGCGAATCTCGGAATTCTTCCTCGAGTTCAACCTGCAGGTAGGCCCAAGTCCAATTAATCTTCGAGAACATCGGGGTATTGTTGACATTCATCGTCACAAACTTCTTTCAGCAAATGATATCAACTCTGAATGTCGCCGTTATCAAGTTGAATTGTGAGTCATGAGCTACACGGTGGTGTGATGGCCACTGTGGCCTCCCAGATCGATATCAAGCAACTTTACACACGGTGCAGTTATAACGCCTGAAGTGACAATAACGAGGTGAGCGTCACCCAAAGAAAGCACCAGCAACTCGTTGGTCTGTTTTTTTCTTAACTAGGTTTGACCTCAGGTTTCTTGAGGGCGTCGGGACTGAACGCGTGCACGTGGTACGTGACTGGCCAATCATAGCCGCGTCGCGATTAAATTTCCCTACGACAGCATAACAGCAGTGTTCAGCAATAAAGCTTTGATGCTTCCAAATCCCTATTGTGAAGAAAAGAACAAAACTGGACGGGGAAGGACCAAGTTCTACAATCAACCCGGGGACCCACACCTTCAAGCTTTCAGCCATACAACCTGGATAGAAATTGACAACTGACAGCAACTGGCATCCGTTAGAGGTCACATCTTATGTAATGTTCAACCATACACAGAGCGTATCACGCGGCCCCCATTATGGAAGGTGAGTTGCACCCACAGTAAAATAACTTCTTATCCTTGCTCTCATGCCCATCTGCCACGTCAACGGTTGACCATCCCTTCGCTTACGCCAGACACAGAAAAAAACACTGTTCATAAAAACTGTGGCTCATTACAGAAACCACCGAAACTTTTGGCGTTCGACATATCCTTCGATGGATGTGTCCGTCGTACAAGCGAACAAGTGCTTTTTAATTATTTCGTTGCAAATTCATTGGCATCAACACGAGCTGTAGGCCTAAGGCAACGGTTAACGAGGACCTGAGGACGCGCTTGTCCAGAATCGCTCAACAACTGAGACTGGGAGATCCCGAAGCTAGACGAGTTTATGGTAGTCGTCTTCCAACCGCTTCACCGTTGAGAATTGGTGCTGCGACGAGATCATTATCTTTGCAACGTGCGTGTCGCGCGGCGCTACGAGGCCTGCTCAAGCACTGAATATCAAACAGAATTGCACCACCTGAATCTCGAAATGTTCCAGCTCGTCTCGAAAATAATTACCGAACGCTAAGCCCGACCACTGCGCTTAATGTCACTGGGGCTATTGTGATGAGTTTATTCCAAAGCATCTTAAGTGAGGAAACAATATCGACAGAACGGAGCGCCTCAACAGTGGTTCTTACTTCCAAAATATTGTGCGGAAACCGCCATTGCATTGATCTGGCGACCACATCTTCCAAGGTGTTCTATGGTGTTATCCTGCACAGGTTGATACATTAACGGGAGTCAGACTCGCGAGCTGGGTTTTGCTTTGGACAGGGTTGCATCGATCAATTTGAGGTAACGAGCAACAGTGGTAGCCATTCTCGATGTCAGACCCACTTACCGTCAGAAACTGCGACAGTCTGGTGAAGAAATGCGTCCTTTCTAAATGTTTGTCTCTTATTAAGGCCCCTCCCGAGCAAACACACGCGTTTATGGTGAATCATCTACGGATGGTACGACATCCAGTGGCGTCAGGCGTAGGTATTTTATCACGCTTTTTAACTTCGTAGTCGGTATACTAAGTGAGTCTTCTTCACCGCCTCGAACACCCGGGGATCGAACAAATCCTGGGGATGGGGGTGACTCAGGCCGATGATACTACCCTTCTTGGATCGGACTCTTTCAAAATGCAAAATACCTTAAGCAAATTAAATAAGCTGTTGTACACTCCGGCATCATCATCATCATCGCACCTATGAAGTGTAGTGTTACTGCAAGTTTGGGTTGGATCGAATGGAAACCTCATGCTTGTGGGTGAACCGATCGAGGTGGGCAAGTCCGTCTTTATTTGCAACTGCACAAGTCCGGCTGAAGTAATGAAGAACGAACCAAACTGCAGCGTTTGTCGGCCTATGGCATTTGTGAAGCCAGTCTGTCTGTAGAGGATAGAGTGCACAATATCGCGGTCCAACCTGTCTCACTTTATAAATGTAAAAAACAGTCATTGCGTGCGGAAGACCTTCGGAAACTCCGTTTAACTGCCTGTGCCTCCGGAAAATTGCGCGGGTCTGAAGGGAACATCAGGTCAGTTATGCTGAAGTATCCCAGATGGCTTTCGGGAAAGGCTACTCTCTTTCGATAGGTCAGCTAGCCACAATGTACAGGTGTTATGCGGGATTCCACACCGATACTGCTTGATAGTCCTGCTTTGATAGTCCAGCTGCAACACCCTATCGATGCCTAGATGCCATACCACCCGAAGGAAGCACGAGGGCTGTGACGCTGTCAGGTTGTCCGAGCCTAGAAAGAAGTCGAAATACAGAAGCTGGGTTCAAGTCACCGACCTTCCAGTCAGTAAATTTGCGTTCTAACCACTGAGCTATCTAGCACCGATACAACTGTAGTATATACTACAGTATATATAATGCCTGTCAGTTTGATTTATACGTAAGTATTGGTGGCGTACAACTTTACCTATTGGGCTTCGGCTCATGAGAATCTTTCCGTTCTCTATCGCCAGGAATTGCCGTGAACACCGGTCTTCGGAGAATCCCTGTCCCTGATGCTTCTATGACGTGCATAGTACACCACGTCACCGCTCGCGGATAGGCGCGGCGATCGGCATACTGTAGTATGCACGCCATGGAAGCACTAGGGGACAGCAATTCTCTGAGGGAAGGTGTTCGCGATAATTTCTGTGGATGGAAAACAGAAACAAGGCCCATGAGCCAAAGCACAGTAAGCAAGGCTGTACATCACCAATACTTACATATAAATTGTAGTATACGTTGTCTGTCAGTTTCATTGATTCATATGTAAGTATTGGTGATGTACAACCTTGCTTACTGGGCTCTGGCTCATGAGCTTTGTTTCTGTTTTCCACCCACAGAAATTGTCGTGAACACCTGCCTTCGGAGAATCACTGTCCCCTGGTGCTTCCATAGCGTGCATATTACAGAATCAATCAAACCGAGGCACCGTATCCTAAGCACATGACTTGCCATAAGTGCAGGTCGCTTGCCGACCGGCATGAAGACGAGCTCTGATTGGTGGAAAGTTTGGACCCAACAGCCAATTAGGACCTAGTATCCATCACCGATGTCGTATCCACAGGACACCAGGATGTTCGGAATGTTGTCGCGGCATTCACTTTACGTACGACGCGCAGTACAAGTGTTTTTGGCCTGGATAAAGCGTCTATACGTTGGGCACCTTTGGTGGTCACTTTTGACGGGAAAGCTGGCTTGGGAGTTTTAGACCAAGAAATAGGCTCAGGAATATACCGGTGTTACAAAAGGTCATACTGATTAGGTCATGTGCTGCGCATACCAGAGGACTGTCTGCCTTCAGTTTCTTCGTCGCCCAGTAGAATGGAGATTATCCGGGCATGGTTAGTACATGACTTGGCAACGAAGCATGAATGTACTTACGGTCAAACTCGGTCACGCTGGTAAATTCCATTTGTCCGGATTGGAACCGAGGGACAAGATGAACCGAGCATTGATGGCGCTGATCGATATGGCTATGTAACGCATCCAGTTGCTGCCCTGCATCAAAACTATACCTTTCACCTACACCTTCCCACAATACTGGATAAACGGTTCCGTTTGTCGTCAACGTACTGGTTGAACAATCACTTGCAACGTGTCTTTCACTTCCTATTCTCCTTCGCTTCAATGAACAAAGTTGTTGCGGGTGAAACAAATGCAATATAGCACATGTGAACTTAAAAAGCTGAGCCAACTGAACTGAGCTCCAGCCCTCAACCCAAAGGCCGAGAGACTGTCAGCTAAACATCAAGCTTGCTATGAAAGATTGTGTGTATCTCACTAATATATCCACTATAACCCAATGAGTTGTGGGGTTTCAAAAATGATCACAACACAGTGAGCTTAAGCCCACTCGTGGCGGGTAGAGTGGAATGTTGTCATGGCACTCAAACCTGGTGACCAACCGAAGCTCAAAAACCAGACCGCAAGGCTGCGCTTGACTGGGAATATCAGTGCATTAGACTTTCTATTGAAGGGGTAATCACCCATTTTTCGAACGTTTCTCTTGGTAGAAAACTAGGACGTGTTAGTCAGACCCAGGCGAGCTGACCAATGTGGTAGATGGTTCTGAATTGCACGGCTATCCCAGCTATAGCGCAGATGTTCAGAAATACCCACAAACCACAATATATTGGTGAGATCTAATCGTGTTGAAGAGTTGGCAGCCGTTATTGGGGTTCTGTAACATCACAAAAGTCTTCGTTTAGTCTTTCTGGGTCGAAGGATCCAAATATCTCCAAATTAGGGCAACTAGAGGCCGGAGGAACAAAGGAGCATTGAGCCAAACCTAAAATGCTCGTATCTCGGTGTTCGGCTGCACGCAAACGTGATAAATTGTTGTCACTCCAGCTGGTAAAGGATCTTGAAGAGTCATCTGATCAATGAATATCTGCGACGCGGTTTGGCGTGACACATCACACCTGAGGTCACGAAGCAGTTCGGAAGAATATAGTTTGTGCACCGTCCATTTTTTCAGGATATGGGGTTCCATACAGCGGTCGAAATTTCCGTCCAACCGAGCCTGAGTAAACTATACTGAAGCATTCACCTAAAGCGCATGAAACACGACTTAAAATTGTTCCTTTCATTCCCTTCCCAACATTTCTCCGGCAGCGGAAACTAGTGTGCAATCTAGGCGAAAGGGTTTCTGATCACCATTATTTTATTTCATTCCTTCTTGTTTTCATGTATGGGTGTTTCCTGCAGATTCTACGCCTATGCACTTTTGTTGAAATTGCTACCACTAAAAGCATACATTTCCGAACCACTGGCTTTACATTTTCTGACACCACAAGCGTCACTACATAAAAGGCGTTCAGATCTTGCGCTGGAGACAAGCTTGCGTAGGTGTTCAAAGGGTGGTATAATTCTCCATTTAGATTATTCTCCATCGCAAGTGCGCAATACTACGTGAAAAAGCTCACCTCACGAAACTGTCCATTCAACAAATTGCCTCATCCTGCGCGATCACTACGTTCGGGGATAACGGGCAGCATACAGCAAAATGTTACGTATATATAGATCTAGTTCTTCCAGACATAAAGAGGGTGGCCTTCCTTGAAATAGTGACCAAGCATGAGTTTCAAAACTTTGGCCCCTGTGCCGGAAAAAAATTCTTGCAGTGTGGGCTCGAGCTCAGTGTCATTCAGGATGATTAGGTGCAGTTCACTTATTCCATGCGCGAAAAAGCCTCCACCCCAGTGCTTAAGTCAGCGCGCGTCACTCGTAAGGGCCAAGTATGTTTTGGACCGTTTATAGTTCTAACTTTTACAAGAGTGTTATACCAAATTAATTTGCAGAGAATGTAAAAAAGTAGGGACCGGTGGACTTAGATTAGCAATTTTGGATATCTTGTGGTCCTGCATATGCATAGTTGAGGAAGTGGACCATTGCCCCATGATGACAGTGGATCATCTGTTTACGCCGTATTCTAATGAACGGTACATCGACGAATTTTCTGACGCGAAACCTTGAGGTTGGCGGTTAACTGTTCTGGCAAAATAGACGCAAATAGACAACGTTCTTTGCCAATAATCAAGGGTACAAAGTGTTTTCAAGTTGACGGATAAGCATGAATTCCGTGACTGGCTGAAGAAGCACAAGGTACATTTGTTTCGCTGGTGTTTGTAAAGTCACTGTTGATTCCCTTGTGAAGCAGCAGTGAACCGATGTAATTTTTCTTGTTTTCTGATTACTGGTGGGTAACGTGACTTACGCCCGTTTATTATGATGTCGTTTGTTTCGTTGCTGCTCATTTTTTCCGTTTTGTTCCTCCTTAAGGTCTGCTTGTTCTTCAGTAACCGATGTCCATATTTTGTTGCCCGTCCGTCATTGCTTGCAAGTTGAACCTATTTTTGAGCGTTTACTCCAACGAAAAAGCGAGCCGACCGGATGCCAAACTCGGGGCTCCTGAACGTTAGGCGAATGCGTTGTCCACTACACCAGCCTGACGCCCGGGGTGGTTTATTACTCATGTACCGCACCTGCCCCAAGCCTTTGGCGACATTTGTTTTAAATGAAAAAGACACGCAATCAGTCTTGTCTTGTGGCGCGAGCCGCCGCGTCGTGCCGCCAACCGAAGGACAGTCTCTCACATCCCGAACGTACTGATTTCTGCGCCGTTATCACTTTCTCTACAGCTAAGTCATTGAGGCCGGCATGCCAGGAAGAATGCTGCTCAGACCATAGCGTCAACTGTGTCGGCAAACCGTGCAGCCGGACAGCCGTGGCGCTCGGCGTACTGCTTGTAACTCTTCGCGCCCCCCGTGGAGTTTGCAGAGTCAACGCACCTCTTGACAGCGGTTCGGTCTCCACGATGTCGCAAGAGGATGAAGCCTTAAATCTAGGGTTATCGGGATCTTCTACAAACATAATCGTTGTTAATCTCAACGGTTAGGACAAGGTATCGACTACTCGGTCAGTTTTCATGTAGATACATCACCACCGGCCGAAACGCCACAACCTATCATGGCATTGACCGTTCGTTAGCTCTTATTAATTACTCAAACCTTACGAACGACAGAGCATTGGTCTGGGTGGGAAAGCCGAATGGGCAGGTCACATGAGCCTTACGCCAGTCGAACACCACTCGGGTGGGTCCTTTTTGGGCTGGCTAATGGCACAAACGGCACGTTGGCCAGAATCAACCAGCTCAGCTGCCATGCGGAGGACTGGACTAAAGGAATGGGCAGGTCACATGAGCCTTACGCCAGTCGAACACCACTCGGGTGGGTCCTTTTTGGGCTGGCTAATGGCACAAACGGCACGTTGGCCAGAATCAACCAGCTCAGCTGCCATGCGGAGGACCGTCTGGACTAAAGGTTAGAAGCCACGACCGACATAGAGTTCAGAAACCCACCGTCATGCGAGTGCTCCTTGTCGCAGGCTAACGAACAGGCACTATCCGAGACTGACGGGTGGACGTTATGTGATTGCTTTGCCCTGGAAGTTGAGTTGTCCAAGATTACCATGAAACCATCTCATTCCCAGTCAACTACTCATCTCCTTTGGTGAGATATTTACCAGGGACGGACATCTTCACGATCTCTAGGTGACAGTAGTTAATAAATATATGGTTAGGGGATGTGCGGAACCTGTCAATCACCACCCTGAAACTGAACACACTGGACGAGTTTGGTACCTGCCACACCATACAGCGGTCCACCCTGACGAGCTGGATGATGTGAGAGACGTCTCTGATCGCGCTTCCTGAACTCGCAGCCACTAACTGCTCCAGACATTGTGAATGGTCTACTCGGAGTCCTTCGGTTCTGCCGGTATAGGCACGTGTTCCTGGCAGATGTTGAGTCAATGTTTTATCAAGTGGAGGTACTTGAATCCGACGGGGGCCTGTTACGGAATACAGGCCTGTATAGTGTTCTCCGTAAGTTCCTGACTCCACTATTGGATAACTTTTGGGTTTACCCTTTCTGTCCTTCAAGAAGGAGGTTGTTTGCTTGGTTATTCAGCGGTGTGGTGTGTACTTAGATAGTACGCATTTGTTTTTCCAAGCGAGGTCTACAACGTGACTTGCTTTCCATTGGTTGATTTTTTATGTAGGTAGCTCCGCGTTTCTTGAAATACCAGCTCACCTTCTACGTTCCTTTTAGTTATCTTTTTGAGGGATAGTTTTGACGCAAAATCTTTGTGTAGATTTAGGGTCCGTTCGACTACACGTTCGTTTATGTGGGAGGAAAGCCAGGTGTTCCCGTGAATTTTCTGGATAGTAGTTATATACGTCTCCTCCACTGAAGCCAGCTCCAGTTTAACTTGGGCAAGAAAGGTAAACCTTCCTGAAGCGCATGTTTGGCAGAAGTTTCGAATCAAATGTCGAGGTTCCGGGTTTTCGGCCAAGTAGCAAATGAAATCCACTTAGCACAAAGGGGCAGCTCCATTTCAGTAGAACCTAAATTAACGCCTGTTCAACAAAGCGTCTTTTGTCGGTGATGTCTTAATCCAGCAACGACGGTTGCTGGCCTGTAAGGTATCTGGTAGATGGGATGACATCTTGAGTCTGAGCACCCTGAGAACGACTTTGTTCAGCGCCATACCGCGCCGGAGCTCTATTAAGGAGGTCTTTGGAGCGTTAAAACTACACTCCATCAAGAGATTGGTGAAGTGGTAGCTGAAGGACATCGGTTGAAAGGATGAACAGGTCATCCTCCGTGGACTTTGAAGACAGCGCTTGCTTTCGCCGAGTAGGTCCAACTCAGTGAAATCTTAATCCACAGTGCATCGCGAAAGGATGGAGCAGTGGTGTCGGTGAGGATAATCAGGACTGGCAAGACCGCATATAAGCACAAACCCTACCAGCTCTCTTTCGTTTCGAATCATATCCGAAAATGAGGTAGCCATCTATTGACATTTCTTCGTCGCAGTCATCTGATGTGAGCCAGGTTTATGTAAGTGCGACTGTGGACGAACTTTCGAGGCACATTTACTGTTAAACATCGCGAAGTGTTTGGACAGTTTGAGGCGACTTTCGAATAAGCACTTCAAAGCTATCTCTGCTGCGTATTACAGTGAGGGGCAAAGAAGTCCTCTGTCAGAGAGGTTTGCAGATTTAATGGCTGTACACCATCAAAAGAAGTACGTTTGAGTGCATTCGCATCGTCACTCAAGACGTCGATAGACAGATCAAAAAACCCGGTAGCAGCGTTCTGGGAAATCTTACGTACACTGAGTTGTTCATGTTAATCGAGCACAGACGAACAAAACAACCCTAAGGAAGTCACTTTCCTAATCCTGTTTATCCCGAACGTGAAACTTGGGAACATGTAAGAAGAACAAAACATTGGCAGCATTGGCATTGCTACTTTCCGTCTATCAAACTGCAAACTGTTACCATCAAGCATATTCATCCTAACAACGTTCATCGGCGACATCATTCCTACAAAGCGTTCAACAACGATATCACAACATTCTTGTAGCTCACTACGAATGAAGGAGTAGTGGAAAAATATGGCATCCGGTATTAGTTATTCTTCTTAGCTTGGGTTGAGCTGTCCAAAAATATGAGTATGTTTGTCAAGCAAGAAAAGTTTTGGCACTTGCCATATTCCCCACACGTGAGCCCCGCGAGTCCCTCCTGTGTAGTAGTTAGAACTGATGTGGAGGCGTCAGATGGTTCGTGTGTACATTTTCAAAAGTAACCAGCGCAATGATGCCAAACAAGGTGTCTAGACAAGTCTGGATTTGCTGAACTCTCAGCTTACCCAGACCAACGTCCGGGCTACCCAGTCGGCACCACGACAGGGTGGTTCAGCGCGCCGACTTTAGTCGAACATCGAAGCTTCAAAGGAGCTACATCATCCATCTCACTGATGTTTTAAAACACTGGAGTCGAAGGGGTGGACAGCACGAGGGGATAATGCTGTTCCTATAAAGCCATTCCAAAGCATGCAGAACTACTCCTACGCTTCGGGAACAAGTCAACTTCTGAAGAATACAGTTTTGCGCGAAATTTATGTTAACCACCAAACTTGCAGTAACTGTGTTTTTTCTCACGTGAAAATGGATTTGCATTTCTATCCTACCCGCGATAACTGGTCAGTTGGGCCTAGTTCGCAAGCCAATGGCGATCGAGAAACAGACCATGAAAAGCTATCAGAGGTTGAGTGTCACCCAGAATTTGGAAACGACTTTAACAAGAGAGGGTTAGGATCTGGCGGAGAAACATTTATTACACTCGTGGCCAAGCGGATGTAAGCAAATGACCACTAAGCTTACACTATCTACCACGGGCTAGTTAGTCGAAAATTTGAGGGGATGAAACCTAAGTATGAACCGCGTAGGGACTAATGTATCAGACAACATTGAGATGCAGATTATTTGATTCCGACAGCAATGCTAATTAGCTAGGCAACTTCCCGTTGATTATGCATGTAATTTTGGCTGCTGTCACACCTTTTGGTGGTTTACTCAAATGATTTACCGATCTTTTGTAAAATCTATGTCTCACATTCGAGGGAGTAATGAAATAAACATTAGATCGGTATAACAAGACCATGTATTTTCACAAACGCACCCAGTTGCAAACAGTTTGTTTTTCACGGGGGACTCAAATGAATTGATCGCTTATGATATTCTTCAACTGAATGTGCAGCGCAAAGGCCACTCCATGTTTCAGTTACCATGCTATTCGAAATATCACAGCATATTTTCATAGAAGAGACCACCCACAAGTTCGCTGAAAGCTCTTAGATGGCCCACGACAGGTTGCACCCTTCTTGGGGCTCATCAGGTAAGCGCGTTCCCTGACTTTCTTGCTTATTGTGCCAGGTGAAACATGAGTCGGCCTCGGCGCCACACGTTCATTTCAAGAATATCCTGAACGAGCGATTCAGTTGAGTCACGCGTGAAAACCGAATCGAACTGTAAATAAGTGCGTTTGTTGAAACCAGTCCGATTCGGGTTCAAGTAGAACATAAGGTTGATGAAAATTCAGGGACTGCACCCATCTGGTGATTCCTAAGACATGCAAAACCGGTTGTGGATTGTCAACGAGCTTTCAGCAACCTTGTGAGTAGTTTCTTTTATGGAAAGGATGTAATTTTATTCAGTATTTTTGTTGATGTCGGATTCCTCCATATAAGCATTCTTTTTCTTTTTGGCCAATTCTGACAGTTTTCATAAGAAGGAATGAACCAAACAAATAAAGTTGTCTTCGGTTTGAAGTTGCACCTATTAATTCTCTTTTCATCGAAAGATATCTGAGTCTGCTAAACTATCACAGGAATCTTTATTCGGGTTGGTTAGTTGTTGTGCAATGCTGTAATGCTGGACTACCTGATGTGCTACTGAGCGTCCAACCTACTCGCTATAGGAAAGAGGACAGAAACGACCGAAGCTTTGTGTGTATTAGCCATCTGCTGAATGCTGATGTGGGACAGACGACAAACGTCGACCATAATGAAAGCAGATACCCAATTATAAAATCTGGTTAAACGAGGAGTGAACCTAGACAACATCCACACTAGTATGCTGAGGTATTTGGTACATTAATGCGATAGGGCGCATCAGATATTTCTGGCATTGTTTTCTTCCCTTCTGCTGTTTTGTCGCCTCATTTGCAGGGCACAATTACGTGAACTGAGACTCAGGCAAAGACCTTTATATTGGGGGATAATATCAATGTAATGTAGCGTACATCTGCGGTGAACGTGCACCAGATTTCACCGAAGCCAAACAAAACCTGCTGTAGGGTTTCTGAGGATTTCTGAGGAAGTCGTCGCAAAATTACTACACATACATGTTACCGTGATTATTTCGATTACCGTCTAATTACTTTCTCAGGGAATAGCTGAGATATATTTGGAATGAAAAAAAAGAAATTGGGCAGAAACCACGTGGTTGACCCATTTAGCGTTTAAAGGGTGGAGAGAAACCTCTCGATGAAGGACGAAGATCATCATTTTGGTCATAGAATTTTTGTTTTCAAGGCATGAATTAGAGTGATACAGGATAACCTGTACGATGAATGGTAAAATCAAACTCCTCGATAGATGGAGACAAAAGTATTTTCATGACTGAATGAGAAAAAACTGAGTTCACACATAGGCACGTGAATGAAAAGGACATTTTCCGCTGGGAATGGTGCTTATCAATATGTTGACCGAACGTTTCACGTGTTCCCAATTATGACGGTTACTGGAATAAGCGCAGAAGAAACTGATGACACAAGTCACTCACTTAGAGGGAATGGGAGTATTCTCTAAAACAACGGCGAAATCACCGTCTTGGCAAACCCTGCAACTTTGAAATGAGTGAATACTATAGGACTCAACCACCTACGTAAGATCCGGGCGGTTATGGATCTCACAGGACGATTGTGGCTATTAGATTATACGCAGTTCGTAGCCAGTAGTTAAAAGGAGCAGCTAGATGCGGGGCAGTAGATGATATATTGAGGATTGACAGGAACTGGTTCTACAGAAAAACGGATTAGTAAACATCATGAATTAAGCAAACGTACAATCAACAATGACGCAATCAGCAGGAGCGGAAAATAGTCACTGACGCAGCCGGGATTTCTAGAAACAACAACAAGTAAACACTAAACGACGTACAAACATGCATATTGGCTCAGTCTGACTGTAAGTTGCGCGGAAATCAGTACGTTCGGGATGTGAGGGGTCGTCTTTCGGTTGGCAGCGCAACGCGGCAGCTCGTGTTACGTGACAGGTCAGATTGCGCGGTTTCGCCCGTTTAAAACAAATCTCGCCAAAGGCCACGTGGTAGGTGCGGTACATGGGTAACACAAAATAATAAGCCGTCTATGGTGTCAGGTTGGTGTAGTTGGTGGCGCGTTCGCCCACCGTCTGGTGGCTCTGGGTTCGATACCTGGCCGGTCCACGTTTCCGTCGGAGTGGAAGCTCAAAAATAGGTGCAATTGGGAAGAACTTGCAAGCAATGACAGATGGGCAACAGACTATTGACATCAGTCACTGAGCGATAAGCAGGCCTTAAGTAGGAACGAAACATGGGGAAAAACGAGCAGCAAGGAAACAAAACGGCGTCAGAATAAACAGGTGTAACTTACGTTACTCATGAGTAGTCAGAAAACACAGAAAGTTACCCTTGTTCACCGTTGATTCACAGGGGAAATCAACAACCTGCATTTTCCAACATGTAGTTATCTAAGCGGAAGAAAGCAGCACAGTCTGAAAGAAGTGTAGGCCGGTGGTCTTTGAGGCTGAGGATGAGTTTATGCTGCCTAGCTCCGCCAGATAACTGATTATTGTAATTCAATGTCAATGAAAATGCAGGGTAGTTTTCGGTCGGATTTTTTTCTTGTTAGTAGCAATTACGAATGGTAAACACCAGTGAAGTTGTATAGTAGGCGAAGTTTAATCATTTAATTTATTTATCCTCCATCTAACATAATACAAAGAAAAAGTAGTCTTTAGTCCAAAGTTAGGAACCTTGAAGAACTTAAATATTGAGAAAAATGGGTCGCTTTACAACGGTGTTCAATGCAAGTCACGTTCAACTGTAAAATAATCCATCATCTAATTTACAGGCACGACCGCCTGGTGGTAGGCTCAATGCTTTTCGCTCAATTTGTTCATACTGCAACAAAGCCTGACATTTTGCCTTGCTGTTCTCCCGTATACGACCAAGCAACTTTGTAATCCTGGTCTCCCGAGCGTTTAACCTAACATGCAAACAGGTAAACATCCCCTGAGTCGGTCATGCATGACAGCATGCTAATGTGTCGGAAATCCAGGCTAGTTTCGTCAGATGTGCTGTGCCAACTGAACAACACTGGAAACAGAGGTTGACGTCCAAATTGCCACATCTAGGCCATTCTCGTTCACAGGTGCACTACATGTGAATAGCTTGATAGACAATCCTCTCCTTCAAAGAGTGCGCGACCTACGGACCGACGGATACTGCACTCATCTTGGGACATAGTTTGAATAGTTGATTTGCAGCTTTTTACCTTACAACGTAGTTGGATACCGAGTGACATGAGAAGAGAATTGTTTACGAGTTATTCAGTCGATTTATCTGTTTATTGGCATTCTGGGAGAAGGGTTAAAGGTAAGTAATATAATATTTATGGCAAAGTGGATTTTGGTGAACACAGCTAATAATACTTGCAAGGAACATTTATTGATCAACAAAGTACATTTGGGAGCAACACAATCAAAGTACAAGAAATCATTTTAAACTACGCCATTAATTTGTTGATTAAGATCCTCATGACAGATCGCTTTTGTCGATTTTCTCTTTACCGTATGTTCCTATTCATGCAGCTGGCCTGATTGTCTGAAATACTCTATGGTCTGTGGATATTCTGAAAGGTGCTAAAGACTGTAGGAAATTCGAAGCTCACGTCTGAGGACAATTTACTCAATGAGTTAAGTGTCAAAGTGGAGGAGCTTTTTATAAATTGATCTAGTAGCTCCCTACGGAAATTTCTGGACGTTATGCATCAGGCTTTTGGTGTAGTCAGTTCTCAGATCTGCACGGGTAGTGAGCAATTAAGGACGAGCGCCCAGAATCTAATAACCACTGTTAAACATTTTCTACTGTGTTGTCCAAGCGATTTTTTTGGAACCACTATGGAATAAAAACATTCTTAAATACAAGTGTACATCCATGAATGTTTGTATACAGAATTGGGTTAGAAGCTTGTTTCATAGGGCTTTGGGAAACGCCCGAATCAAGTTAGCTTGCCATCCGTATATTCATGCGATGAGGCATCAGCTGAGAATAAATTCGCCGCAGAGATGATTGGTGAAGAAGCATATGAATTGAAGTTAACTCCGTCATTTGTTTACTGATGCCATGTGACATCTTAATGAAAACAACATCCACAACTTTTCAAGAAAAAGGAAGGTAGATTAGAACACTTGGCCTCTCCATAAGCGCAGTTTTGTAGCCATCCGAGTAAATTAAACAAATATAAGGATGCTGATAAACGTGCAACTTCCAGACTACAAAGATGATGTTTTTTCTCAAAGTAAACTCCTTCTTGGGATTCTTATTTTATGTTCCCACTCTAACAGAAAAATTGCTGTGTTTGAAAACCTACCTTCTGATTTTTGCACATCTCAATTTTTTCTCTCTCTAACAATGGCATACCGTTTACATCTTCAAAGTCTTCAAAGTTGCTGTATTAGTGAACTATTTCGAGGATAAACTGTTTAATTGTCTTGAAAGGTGTTTGTCTTTACCTGAAGGCTACTCAGTAAAGAAATGTAGGAGCTGATTAAGTTATGCGGAGGTTGTTTGTGAGGTTAGTGCACTAAACTGTCCACTGAACGTGTCTTGAAGTTGATGGTGATGTTGAAAGTTGATGCCCGTCAATTTAAGCGATCCATCCTAATAACGTATGCATCCTGTTGTTGTTTGTTGCATTTTGTTCAATTTGGACAACAACACTCAGGGATATTATTCTGGTTTCTCATATCAATGGGAGTCATATATGGTCCAATCACGTCTGTTTGTACTGTACGTTTTAAACATGAGCTCACATACTGCCAGATTAAAAGTATGGTTCGACTGCGGCACAGAAAAGTCCTGATCCAATTTAATTTTATGGCAGCCTTAAAAAAACAGGAAAGTGTTCCTTAGTTTCAGAAGAGCTTGGTAAAACAATCGGTAGTTTTTATTTGGGCAACGTAACATAAGGTTGGGGGGAGACTAAAGACCACGGTGTACGAGAAGCCAACAGACGCTGGCGCAGTTTTGAACTACTCATCTGCCCATCCGAAATCGGTATTCGCCAGTATTGCGTCATCAGTGTTTAGGCGCGTAAGGGCCCTGTGCACAGAAGAAGCTGATCGAACAGCGGCCCAAATTGAAGTAAAGGGCAAACTTCGGGGTAGTGGGTATCCAGCTAGCTTGATTAAGCGCCAATTGAGAAGGGTGTTTTTACCAGTAGGGAAACCCAACAGGGAATGGATCGGGACCGCTGTAATCCCATATAAACCAGGGACATCGGAGGCCATTCGAAGAATTTTAAACACAGCTAACATAAGAGTAGCTTTCCGAAGGGGGAACACTCTGCGCTCTGCACTGGTGCAAATAATGGATCGCCTCCCGGCAAACAGGACTAGGGACTGTGTATACAAAATAAAGTGTAACGACGGCACCAACGTCTATATTGGACAGACGGCCAGAGTCAGAGAGCATAGTAGAAAATAAACAGGCCGCTGAGAAACACAGATGAATATCAAGCGTTACTGAAAGACTCGGCAATCGCGGAACACGCACTGGAAACGGGGCACAAAATAGACCTAGAAAATGTTGAGGTCTTGAGGCAAGGACTACGGTCCACCTCACAGAGACTAATAGCAGAGGCGGTCGAAAACGCCAAGCATCCCAGCGTTAACAGAATGGAAGGCGTGGAACTGGCAAGCGCGTGGAGAACGGTCTTGGGTCACTCGAGCTAACACGTGTTGGTGTGCGATCATCAGAGGGAAGAGTGGTCATCACCTGAACTCCACTTAACCTTACGCACCTCCCTTCCCCCCAGCCAAATTGTCGTAACATTCACGTCCCCCGATGATGAAGGATCTACCAGTGGCACCCGGGGTGAATCATCAAGTGAAGCAGCCTGAAGTGGAAGATTAAGGAACGAAAAGCGATCGGAAGTAATTTGAAACTCCTCCAACCCATCTATTCAAGATTTTGACACCCACGCTAACCGACAAGAGCTGTTAATTGACACTCAACACTGATCTAGTGTGAAGAGGACTTACTGATTGGTTCCCCGTCTGTCTTATAACCTGGCCAATTTGGTGACCTGTTCACTTGGCCTGATGAAGCTTTTGTGTCAAAAGCGGAACGTTGCCCAAATAAAAACTACCGATTGTTTTACCAAGCTCTTCTGAAACGATGACTTCTCAATCGGTTCCAAACATTTTCGAATTGTTCCTTAGTTTCTCAAAACAGATGGTCATGGATTCCATCATTTCTAAAGCCTAGACGGATAAGCCTTCCTAAATATATACAAAACCGTAACATAAGAATATTTTTAAAGCACCCAAAAATTTACCAGTAAAATATTCTTGTCTGCGATAAGCCATTTAGCCCTCAGTCACCATCACAGCTCAGTCTATCCGCTTTCCTTTTCACTACTTTGTTTTGACTTTAAACTTTCCACGCGGCGCTTAAGCTCTTTAAGAAGATTCAAGCCGAGTTTGGCTCAGAACTAAACTACCTTCAGTCGTATAAAAGTGAGGCCAGTGGACATAAGAAAGTTAGAGAGAAAAATAAAGTAAGTAAAAACGCAGCAAAGAAATTATAGAGGCAAACGGTAAAAATACAGGAGACAACAATTTGATGAAATGCTTGTTGTCTTCAAGATTTTGACTGATGAACACAGAATGAATGTATTTTGGTCCACCTGGAAAGAAGGGATTCCAAACTCAAATGGTCCAATTTAGAACTTGGCTTGTTGCTCGAACTGAGCTTGCATAACAATAGTTCCTAGGAGCGTTAAATGTCCTCCAGCACAAGAACACTGATGAATTATGAGCCTTACATATTGGGAAAAAAGTACCGGCTACGGTTTTTATGATTAATTCCGCTAGTTTGCTGCAACTGTACGTTTCATGGGCGGAGCCGGATATTTTTGATACCTTTTGAACCTAAAATTGATATATTACTATACTCTCTGTATAATTTTGCTTTCTGGTAGATGCATTACAAACTCGCAAGTGCAAGCAAAAGTACTCAGTTTTCTTGACTTTCCAGAGAGTTGAGATCCCCCTACGAGATTCCATAGTTTCCAGTCGGACCGGAATACAGAGCAGAGATACCAGCACATTCTTTGACTTACGGCTACTTGTGTAAAGAAGCGGCGGGAATGCGATTTTCTACCGAATGCTGAAGAAAGACATCGCTACACAATCCTCATAAACCCGTTGATTATGGACCTTTTTTTGTACTATTTTATTCTTTACTTGGTAGCCCAGTAGTTAGGGGGCGTACTTACTGGTTAAAAACACTCTCAGCATATCGGACTGAGCAATCTGACAGTATATCAGGCTTTGTGTTTCCTACCGGTGGGATGGCAGCTGGGCAATGAAGGGGCATTACACCGGGACGATTGTTATTTTGGTATTATGTATTATGGAGAATGATTACCGAACACAGCTCCAATAAGTGTGAACTAACTAACAGTGTTCGGAATGCGCATGATGATGTTATCGCAAAAACACTAAATGTCCTGTCTTTAACCGCAGTGGTCACACTCCAGAAAACATCAGCAGCCTCGATCACAATTTACTTCGGACACTGTAAACAAAACCGAAGTTACTATGTGCCCCATATTGTGCATCCTAATGAACGGTAATATTCAGTGTATTATTTTTGTCCGCCCAGTGAGGCCAGTGGACATAAGAAAGTTAGAGAGAAAAATAAAGTAAGTAAAAACGCAGCAAAGAAATTATAGAGGCAAACGGTAAAAATACAGGAGACAACAATTTGATGAAATGCTTGTTGTCTTCAAGATTTTGACTGATGAACACAGAATGAATGTATTTTGGTCCACCTGGAAAGAAGGGATTCCAAACTCAAATGGTCCAATTTAGAACTTGGCTTGTTGCTCGAACTGAGCTTGCATAACAATAGTTCCTAGGAGCGTTAAATGTCCTCCAGCACAAGAACACTGATGAATTATGAGCCTTACATATTGGGAAAAAAGTACCGGCTACGGTTTTTATGATTAATTCCGCTAGTTTGCTGCAACTGTACGTTTCATGGGCGGAGCCGGATATTTTTGATACCTTTTGAACCTAAAATTGATATATTACTATACTCTCTGTATAATTTTGCTTTCTGGTAGATGCATTACAAACTCGCAAGTGCAAGCAAAAGTACTCAGTTTTCTTGACTTTCCAGAGAGTTGAGATCCCCTACGAGATTCCATAGTTTCCAGTCGGACCGGAATACAGAGCAGAGATACCAGCACATTCTTTGACTTACGGCTACTTGTGTAAAGAAGCGGCGGGAATGCGATTTTCTACCGAATGCTGAAGAAAGACATCGCTACACAATCCTCATAAACCCGTTGATTATGGACCTTTTTTTGTACTATTTTATTCTTTACTTGGTAGCCCAGTAGTTAGGGGGCGTACTTACTGGTTAAAAACACTCTCAGCATATCGGACTGAGCAATCTGACAGTATATCAGGCTTTGTGTTTCCTACCGGTGGGATGGCAGCTGGGCAATGAAGGGGCATTACACCGGGACGATTGTTATTTTGGTATTATGTATTATGGAGAATGATTACCGAACACAGCTCCAATAAGTGTGAACTAACTAACAGTGTTCGGAATGCGCATGATGATGTTATCGCAAAAACACTAAATGTCCTGTCTTTAACCGCAGTGGTCACACTCCAGAAAACATCAGCAGCCTCGATCACAATTTACTTCGGACACTGTAAATACAAACAAAACCGAAGTTACTATGTGCCCCATATTGTGCATCCTAATGAACGGTAATATTCAGTGTATTATTTTTGTCCGCCCACTTCTCTACTAGTCAAACTCAAAACTGAATGTCTAAGCATAATATTTTTCGTGAACCATTAAAGATTTTATCAATTTCACATTTCAGGCCTGCAATTCTTGCTCGCAAAATTCATCTTTCCCAAGAATTTCAGCTGATCATGCGTACAGTCATACGCCTGGTCGTTTTAATCTCATCCGCCTACACCATATGGTATTCATTTTAACTGCCGTGCACAGATGCTTTGTATACCGTGATTGTTATGGTCCAATTGATACTTACTTGCGTGACACATCTGCTGCTGAGATTGCTGTACAGTTCACAGCACTGCACCCGAAATATGTGTAAATCCAGTGCCAATTGGCGCCTACCCACGGCAAACTATTCAACAGTATTTCTGAACAATTATCGTGCTCACGTAGTTTGTTGTGAGCAGATGAAAATAAGAAACCTGGTGGAGGAAAACAGTTGGATAGATAGTTTACAACAGTGGGAAGCCGAGGCGATATCTTTAAGAATTCCCATCATCTAGTCCGACATAACAGGGCTGCTCCCGTATCCGGGATTACTTTAAAGTTAACTTTTTCATTCCAGCTGGCAAAGCTGACATGGTGACACTAACTATACACACTCTATTCAGTTTGCTTAATTTGTTTAGGAAATAACTATGAGTCTTAACACCAAAAACCACACTAGTAAACAGATGGATTTTAATGGCTTGAAAAGTAAGGAGACGTGAAAACGAAACAAGTGGAAACAAATCTGACAGACCGGTTTGAAGGCAAATTAGGGATATCGCTGCCATATCCTTCATTCTACGAGCAGTGGTGACCAAGACGTCCTTGTGTTAAAATGAGTGAATGGTAAATTATCAATGTTTTCCCAGCACGAAAAGTGGCAAACCCGCTGCCTGGATCAACATCGGATGTCATCGTTTGGAACACCAAACCGACCACACAAACAATATATATTCGGCATAATCCGACTTTTCCGCACGCGACGTGAAGAAACTAACTGTACACCTCATCTACGCATTAGCCGATTCGAATAAGAAACCAGGTAACTGCGTGGTAATAGCACACGGAAATTTGGGAATTATCAGTTGAGAATATGTCCAGTGGTTGAATCAGTCTTATCCAAAGAGCCAGGAAGCACTGTACTGCTGTTCAATCCTTATTCAAAATCAGCACCACTGTGCATCCCACGAATCACCAAGGTGACTCGAATCCGCGACCCCCTAACCAATAGTAGTGGGGTGGTCTGGAGTGGAGTAAACTAGCGTTCTGTGAAAAGCGTACGGTGAGCTGAAAGGAGCAACTTTTAGTACATGATTATTTGATGGACCTACATGAAAAGCAATAACGATAACGGCAGATAAACTGACCGGTAGAAGTGAAAATGATCTTCGGCCTTTTCACTGAGGTGAGCTGAGTAATTTGGTTGCAAAGTTTGATCGTCAGTCACCAGTGAGTTGTTACGGTGCGGAGTGGAGTGCAATCGTGCGTCCGTCGTGTGTTGAGTGGTGATGCGTATGTACCAATATATGTGGCGCTAGCCGGTGCTGACTTTCAGTTACGATTGGTTGCACGTCGAGCTGTTCAGTTTTCCTGAGCCCTGATTGATTAGCGACCACGTGATTTGAACCTGGCCTTCTGCTCCCTGTCACTTGTTTTCGTCCGGGCGACCCTCGTCTTTGAACTTTCTGGCCTTTGCTGTTTGGAATCCAGGAAGTTTCCTTTTTCTTGATTCTTTAAGGCAGTAGTGGGAGCTCTTTGCGTGTTCCGGTAGAGTTGTTGAACTTTCGCACACAAACTAGCATATGAATTGAATACAGCTCAGAGTACTTGGGGAGAGAGCTAACTAGATATCCCAACAGCGTGTGACGCTAGTCGGTCCTGAATACCAGGTCTTGTGATAAACTAATTCGGCAGCAGCAGTTGATTAACTTTTAGTGAACAAGTGTACATTTTCTGGCTTTGCAAACATTGATACGGTCTCGACATTCTGATACACCTCGTTTGGCGAGCATTCTGTCAATGCATCAATCTGGCGGTCATCTGACTCACTTCAGGACATGGTGGTGGAAAAACGTACTTGCATTTTCAAAAATACAGTGGTCTTTCGCGAAACAGCCATGCCCAAAAAAATGAAGCTATTTTACTTTGAGGTTTGCTTTGCTCATCGAAAATACCTAATAAACCTAATAGAGCGTCCAACTTCTAGAAAAGCTACATGACATCTAGGGTAAAGATGTCAATACAGCGAAGTGTCCAAGACGGTCTGTTTCGCCTTTGCTTCGTTTCTTATGACATATAGTCCTTATGAACATGTTCTATGTTTACGGGTGTACCTCAATGCTATTGTATTTCAAAGTTTAGAAACAGGGAATTAGTGTAGATTGCAGCACTCATTGTCATAATCTGACTCCGCCGGCTCACCTCCTCCTGCGTCCTACGTAATTTATGGAACCATTAACCTAAAAGCTTGCAAATGTTTCCTAGTGTCAGGTTCATCAAAACTGATTGAAAATCTACAGTCTCGAAGTTCGTATTCACCTCAGCAGCAGGGTTGGGGAATGTAGTCGGTCTACCGGAGTCTTCGCCAAATAAACAAAGATTATTACACTAGATAGACAATCCAGAACCTTCTCCATCAACAAAACGGCGTACAAAGCAACTTGATGGATGTGTGCGAAAAATTCACTAACTCGACTGATGATCGACCTCCAAATGCTGCTACTCTCCACTAAGCGAGAAACGTTCATCAGGAGCTGTCCCCCGTAATCCACTTTCATGAACTGGGTGATTCTTGCATTTACTGATTTTGGATTGGAAGATTAGTCTGGAGGTAGAAGTGCCAGCTCAGACGAACAGCTGGACGTATGGTATCTAGCATTAGTAGATTTTAGTGGGTCAATTTTGACTTTACCTGATGGAGCCATTTCTCAGATAAATCTGACATTCTTATCGGCTTAGTTCTGTATATCCGGCTTGAAAGTGCTCGGATTAGTAAGGCCTCATGCACTCTTATATTCGCTCATAGTCACATGTGGTACCCCCTTCTTGACGGCACTACAACACAGAAACACAGTGGTACACTTCTTTGATAGTTTCACTTCCACACAGGTTCCGCAATTCTGCACAAGAGTTGCTGTTGGAGATGTGTAAAAAATAAGCTAGGATGATCGGAAGTGATTATGCCATTTGGCTCATGCCCATCACATGTGGTTAGAATGCGAGTAACTCGGTCAGAGTTTGAGTGGGCAGGGATCTCTACAGATTCACTGCTGAGGGGTCTTGAACCGTTGTTGGGTCGTAATCGAAATTCATGCACCACCCACTGCTGGCATGAAAATGATATTAACCAGCTTCGTCTACAAATCCACTTGCTTTCTGCCTCAGAATGATGCTCGTTATGGAAATCTCCGTTTTGTACGCTGACAACAATCAGACATAACTGACCTGGCTGAATTTTCTGAGTGCAGATGAACGAGTTTTAAATAATTTATCGCACCTGACGGTTCCCCCATGTGGTTAGCCAACTTTCTCGCTTACTTTTGGGACAATATCACACACGATTTCAAATTCAGATACTATTGCGCAATGTGAATTGTGGATTGCAGACCAAAACTGAACAGCGGGTCATCCTCAGTTGTAATTAACATTCATTGGTTAAGTGTTTAGCTGGCCTACTAGAATCAATCAGAAGAAGCGATAATTCACGACTTCAAATACACTCTGTTTTGGTAATCAGCTGGATGAGTTATAAGTGAAAAAACACCACATGCTGTCACTCGACTTTGTCATTTTGTGTTGATATTCCCCTTGACATGAAGACAGACAATATTTGTGACTGAGTGTACTGGCAAACATTTCGGCATCCGTGTCCCACACGCAAAAGAACTTGCCACACACAATGCTCGCTCTGGATTCAACAGTGAAATCCGCCGACTTAAAGATGGACTTGCAATGAAACCTCCCTCGGATCTTCTCTCAACAGATTATTACGCGGGTAAACTCAAATCTCTAGAGCTAAGGATACTCTTTGGGAAAATTACACGGTACGGTCGGCGTGATTGTACCTGTCATTGACAATGTCAATCATACCGACATTCTGAACATTTTTATCTCATTTTATACGAATTTCCAATTTACTGCTAAACCCGAGGGCAACGGACAGATAAATTTCCATGGCATCCTTAACCATTCCACACGCCCTGAAAAAACCCAGTACACCTTAAGCGCACGAAACCGTACATGCACCGCCAACCTTGGTTGGTCAGTGAGAAGGAACAAGACGCACCAGTGTAAGAGACCGAGTTTCCCTCTGAAAATGTTCTGCAAGGGTTAATAGAACCGAGCATCGTCACATTCAATGACTAGCTTATTGACTCTGTGAAAACCAGTAAATTATGGTATTCCGCTTTTACTGACTGAAGCGCAAGGCATGACTCTCATTCTAGACTCGATCCTACATGGCTGTTGGGGGATAACCAGAGCTATCCAGGTTCTCCACTTTGCTATTTGTCCTAACAGTGTCCCTAAAAAGCCAACCCACTTTCAGGAGCAAAACAGTTTGAAATGGGCTTCTTTTGTCTGACTTTTCTGTTCTCAAGAGGATTTCCGATTGCGGATAAACCCAGTAGTTTCTTCACTGCGAAAGAACGACCAATAAGGTATAGTGACATTGTTGTGTTGCTCGCCTGGCTCTCTTATTTCGTATTCTAGAAAGGGCCGTAATGTCGACGGTTATTGCTGGAATTCTTATTTCTAAGGCGATTTACCTGCACATCATTTAGCGTGCAGGACATTTTCGCAGGCAAAGTAATCGAAGCAGGCTCCACACTACGTCAGTATTTACTTTTCCACAACAAACAACGTATGTTTATTGTCACCTTCAACAGAGTCTTATCGAGCCCTTCTTTTTCCAATCAGTACACTGCCTTAAACACCTAATTAAAGTGAAGTTCGTGGTCGACCGGATCTGGCATCCGCTATGAATGGAGGGGATGCCCGAACACCACAACGCTGGACAGATGAGTGACTTCCATCCGCCAAGCCCGTTGTGTTGCCTGTTAGGCTGGTCCATCAGACAGTCATGCACTGAAGGATGTCAGTCTCAGTCCATCTTACGCTTTTCTCAGAACAATTGCTCACTCCAACCGACCCGTCAATTCTCATGCCTTTCACTTTTTCACCGTTAGACTGAGTGGTGGCACATTCTCCTCATCGCATCCCCTTGGGGTGTTTCCCGTGTTCAGGTTCAGTGCAAGTTAGTCAAACTGCAAATCGGCAGTTCAGAGTCGGACGGTTTAGCCTTCAACTACTAGTAAGGATGTCGCGGGTTTTTATTACGGTTGAGAGTTGTGAAATGCGCATTTTTAACGGTGGGACAAAGTTTCTTGGCTTTCGGCATTTTGTTTTTTATACTTTATTATATGCGCTCCGTAGTCTCCGGACAATTTCGCGTTTTGGCTTATTGGTAGTGAGTTTTATGCACACCGTCCCTGAAGACAAATACTTGCTTATGTCCAGCGTTCGGAGAGACTTTTGTTACCTGCCTTTCCTCAGCGGAGGACAGGCGCTGCTTCTGGAGACGTGAAATTGTTAATCGTCCTTACATTTCTCACAACACGACTATATCTCCATATCATAAGAGCGCGTTGTTTTTCGTCCCTGTGCTCGTCTTGGACATTTCTTACGAGACTGAACTTGAAGGGATCAAAATTGAAGCAACTTTGGTTTAGAATGTATAACACAGGTCTCGGCAAAAAAGATCACTCAGAGGAGCAGTCCAATCGGTTCTATTTGGGAAGTGGTGGTCTTTCTTCAGAAAAGTATCTTCCAGCCACCGTACGAGAAAATGATGGGCGTTCCATGGGTTCTAATTATGGGAAGTGCGGTAGATTAAAGACATTGAGCTATTTTATATCTATCTTCATGAATCCTTGCGTGCAACAAGATCTTATACAGAGCGCATTTATTATCCACGGAGATTGTGTCGGTGGTAGTCGTGAAGCCTCACTAGCGCCATCTGGAATTGCACTGGACACTCTGGTTTGGGTTCACGCAGTTGTCTCGATTCACCTGCGGACATTGTTCCCATTGACGTGTCCTCGATTTCTAAGGCTGTGTTAAGTCTGCACAATTAATTACGTCAAATGCTTGACAGATGGCATCATCAGCTCTATCCCAGATCAAAGTTTCACCTTAAACCGATTGTCAAAACCTGAAGCCGCTGATGTAATATTTCGTCTGTCAACCATCTGTGTTATTTCTGCAGCCATCACACTTATGGAAGGCCGACAATCAAAAACCAATTTGTTTTGGCCTGTGACGCGTAATTCACCAGTAATCTTCTTTTAACATAAGGGGCTATTTGTAATCAACTGTTCAAAGTAATCTACCTCGACAGTACAACTATGCCCTTTTGAAAAGTCAGATCATTAGAAGCGATCACATCTGTCCGATGGTTGACGTACTGTTCCTACGGTAAGACAGAGTGGTAAAGTTCCCTATCTACTGATTACCTGCAGAGATTCCCCATAGGTGACCTCTGTCAGTGCTTGACGTCTTTTTCGAAAGACCTAACTGGCGAAACTATCCATAAGGTGCCACCCATGGTCTCATCGGGAATATTGATAATTACAGGTCAACATCTTCAAGGATTCTATGAATATCTTGAAAATGACTTCACATCCTCAAATTTGTTCCATGATTTTTATTCGTTTGTCACAAAACTACAATTTTCTTGCTCTGCAAACAGCGCCATTAAAACGGCACCACATTTGAATGACTATTTGTCAGTGTTGCCAGCGGTTAACCTTCCCAAGAGGAGAATAGCCACTGAAAGACGTCATCTCTGGCGATCCTCCGTAGGTGGTCCTTAGAAAGAGAGCTTTGTTATATTTTATCTCCTTAGGGAAATTGAAGAGATTTATTAGAAGTTATTCTATGTACAATCTGTCTTATCTTTTGAACTGCCTTACAGTGTCGATTAAAGCAGTTTTTTCTTCAATTTCGCTACCAAAGCACTCCTCATGGGCCAGGTATATTTTTTGAAGAGCATTATATTCAGAGGACGGACTCTCAAGAAGTGGGTGGTCAACATTCTACCACCACGATGTAAGCCTCTGGAGACCGCGTGGAAAGTCACATCTAATACCTGAATACCGCTTGATGACTTGGCACTATCTGCATTAGTGTTATTTTCTGTAAATTAAGGACAACTTTAGAAAGATTTAATGATAGGATTGTCTCTCACCGGATAAAAGACTTACTGAAGGCACTTATACTGTGATCATCCAGAAGTTGGAACATAAGTGAGTGTCTCTGGCATGATTTCCGGTTGGTGTTTGTAAAATCTTCACTTCAAAATATTACTATAATGACACATTATCTTCAGTGCATCATTTTTATCTTCGAACTACCGGGTGTTTACGAAGATGCTTGCTTTTAAAGTTGATGAAGGAAGCTGCCTTTTAGTAGGATTGACACCTAAATATGATCGATTAGGTGTCCAACGTCGGTGGTTAACCCCTCCGCTAAACTGGATCGATGGGCCATATATCATGTTGTTTGGGCGTAAAGTGCGAGCACTTGAGCCTAAAGGTTGTTGCAAAAACCCGTCTCAGTTTATTCGATTATTGAACAGCCTGTTGAACAATTCGTTTTGTCGGATGGCTTTAGTGAGGGGAAAACGCATGCAACGCTATATCAAATAATTGAATGAAGGAACCGTACAGTTAAAGGACGGCAAAGCATTTGTTATGTAGGATCCGATAGTTAATTGCCTATAGAATACGACCACAAGACCCATGATGTGCAGCTTTGGAGGTGATTAATATTGAAATTGGTCTAGAAGTACCTACCAGACCTATTTTTGTGGACACCGTGGCTGCCGCCTAAAAGTGCGTATTACGCTACGTTGCAAGATACGGTTCTATAACGTTCATTGATTTAGCACCACATGCCACTGATGAAAATTCCCCCGAACTTCATATAATATTGGTTAATAGACAAGACGGCTCAGGGGACGGGATGGTTCAAAAGGAAGAGATGGCTCAGTGGTTAGAGCGTGACTGATCCGAAGATCGGTGGTTCGAACCCGACCTCTGCCTCTCGACTTTCCCTGTTTAGGCTTGGGCAACCTGGCAGTATCCCACCCCTCGTGCTTCGTTCGGTTGGCATGGCAGCTAGGCATCGAAAGCGTGTTACAGCTGAACGGTTAGCTTTACTATTATTTTAACAGTGTGTGCGAATTATTGAATACAACTGTTTCCTAGAAATATGCAGGTATGTATCACAATCAGGCACAACAGGAAGGCTTTCAAATACTCCATCCTTAGTCAGTCAACAAGGGCTCAAAATCCGCCACTGCACTCGAATACATATCGTAAATGGGTGAATATAGCTCACAGAAAGAGTTTCACCAAACTAAGTAAAAATTGACACCTCAATGGAATGAACAGACCGTCCCCGAACAGGTGGTGGTATCATCGCTCCAGCGCAGTTATTCGTGCATGTTTCACCCTTGCTTTCATTTACCTGCCATAGCTGAGACAATGATGTCCTACCTGTTCGGTGGCTTCTTCCGAGAGAACTTAGTCAGAAGCATGCTATCACATTTATTCAGCCAGTCGGTAGTTAGATTGTGAGACCGTATTAGCCGAATCTGGATAATTTGGAGGGCATATACAACCAACAGGTTGATCCCCAATCAAGTGCTGTATCATGCAAAATGCTTAGTGTAAAAGGAAAATGCAATAATAAATAGGTCTTGTGACGGAAATAAACCGTTTCTTCTCCCCAAAAAGGTTTTGTAACAGTGTGGACCGAAACTGCAATCGATCAATTTGGGCAACGAGAGACTTGCAGACTCAACAACCGTAACAAAATTCACAGTAGGTTTCTGGATTAGCTTTCATCTCACAACAGGTAGCAGCTTGGTGAAAAGTGTTTTCAAATAAACAGTGATTCTGATTACCTTTGAGTCCACCGCTCCAACGACTTCAGTTTACCGTAGAGGCCTTTTGCAAGCCTTTGAGTGACCCATCAGTAATTTCGTAGAACGATTCACGAATACACAAGCAGTTATATATTTTGTTGAATGAACAAACAAGACATGTCGACATGGAACATCAATCCCGATTTTTCTAAGGAACCAGGAGCAATTGGAATTCATGGATGGCGCCTGCTACCAAGTCCCAGTAAGAACCGTTTCCTGAAGCTCAACGGTCCTCCTCGTTCTGCATCGTATTCATCATAGTCTGGTTCATCAGTTCGTTTGCCCACTCTTCTCGCTCTATTCTTCATAACTGGCAATCCTAGGAAAAAGCGACGTTGTCTTGGGCGTGGCAGGGATAGTAAAAAACGCTTTTCCAAGTCTGCATCTTCGAGTTCAGCGGAATATGAGTTAGGACCCCATTCTTTCTCAACACCGAGAGGGTCAGTTTTGCACGTGAGAATTAGAAAGCAAACGGTCACGATGCACGAAAGATACAGGTTATACGTCATATTTGGATAGCTAGAGAAGGAAATAAAGCAATTGTAGAGTAGTACAAGGCATACTATAATAAAGGTGCTTACAATGTTACTCTCCGTAGTGGCTGATAGTGAAATAGAACCCAAATTACTGACCGTAACAAGTTTTGTTCCTTGCTTTGTGTGCTTCAGAAGGATACAAATTATACCTTGATTGCCGCGCTGTTAAAGTACAGGTCTAAAACACGTTGGATGTGCCGTGGAAAACTTTTTCCCACAATAGTGGGAGATTCTTACTTGAATCGATCTTTTGAATTTCAAAAACCTATTTGTTCACTTGCACTATAATACAGAATACACAAACACAAGCTCAATGAATGATGATTGAGACTGACTAGAAGAATGCGTAAACCTAACTTAATGGAAAGCTCCAGATGACAAGGGCTTTAGCTGATATTTGAAAAGCAACGAACGTTTTGGAGAAATAACTTTTTTGAAAGCATTTAAATTGCGGAAGAACAGAGGTAAACAGCGTGCAAGTATAAAATCGGAGAACAAGACGTGTCAGAGTAATAATGCAGAGATCATTCCATGACTGAATGGCAGTATAAATATGTAGACAAGGAACCATTGGTTTACTCTTTTGAAAAGTACACCACGTTTATGATAAAGCACAAAAAACTTGAACCTGAAGAACGGCTTTTCAGCATGTATAATGGCTGTCTTGAAATCAGTCATCCTAGCTGTCATCATATGTCTTACGGTCCGTATGATGTTTACGCCGTACTGCGTTCGTCTCCCAATTAAGACATTTATTCAAACACAAACAAGCGTGCGGGAATTGGTTATTAGCAGGAAAGCTCGAAAAAGGCTGAAATTGCGATAGTTAAACTAGTGTGAACTAACAAAACTGGATTTTCTTGTCGAAATAAAAGCCAGATATTGAATACATTTCCGAAACTGCTTTAAAACACGGACGACTTTTTACGCTTTGCAAATTTACAGATCAAAAAACGGTCGCCAACTTCCAAGTACGTTCATGAAAATTCCCTCTTTCTTGTCTAAGGCGGTGATGTGACCTGTAGATATAACACTCACTTGTTAACAGAGGATTCACTACTCAACTGTATTGAACAAGATACTCCTCGCATTACAGTCAAGGCGATTTAGAAGATAGCGAATTATTTTCATTGAAGTTAAACTACTTGAGGTTGATGGGATTTCGGAAACTGGCCCACCCAATAAACTCAAGAAGGACAATGAAGATAACTTCTGTCAAGAAGTCTTCGTCAAACTTGTGAATAAACATCAGACAGCCAGTGAACTGACTACAACTAGTAGTACTGTCTTTTTTAACTGGTATATGGACAATCATGTAGCATTCTTGCAGCCATGTGTCCACAAAATTTCTGCCTTCTCTAGATGCCAACGTTTTTTCAGAAATATAGGTCACTTATTCTAAAGGGTTCTTGTAAGCTTGTGGACTGGCTACCAAAGTCCTTGGTTACAGTTTGACTCTATTTCGACTGTAATTTATAGTTGCTTCTTGAGTAGACAAAAGGTTACACTTACCTTACCACCTGTTACGCAATCTGATGCCGATATATTACTCAAGAAGCTGTCACAATAATGTATACCCTGGGTTCGGTCCGAAGGTAACAGCTGAAGTTTTACTTGAAAAAAATTGTATTTGCGCCATCGACGAACAACTGTGCAAACTATGCACTGTGACAGTAAAAAAGTGTTGAAACTGGTACGTGATATTATGCATAAAGTAGTTCAAATTACAAGCGATATTAATAGTGCGACATAATTTTTTTCTGGAGGTACTTCTCCCCGATTTCACTCGGATAACACAAACATGTGCGGTGGGATTTGAAAAGTCTTTTAGGATGACCTTTAACCGTTTGGAAGGAAGCGGAAGCCTCTTAGATCCAGATTCCCCTATTAGTCCATAATTAAAATCTTCCGATCGCAAAAACCTGGATATCTGGCAATATTCTTCAGGAGGCACATTTACAATGATTTCCATTGAGATCGCTGCAGGTGTGAGGAAGTTACCTACCGCCTAGAATAAGTTCATGATAGTAGAACATCATTAGCTGTTTTAGCCTCTTTTGATCTGTTTAGCGGTATGACGCAATTTAACTTTGATCAGTGGTTTTCACATTGTATTTGACTTAATTATATTGTCAAAATATGGGTGAAATTACGTAAAAGGTCCAAACCATTCGAGTAGTTCAACGTACTTTTCCGGTGAGTTGGCACACCTTGTGTCACTTACGGCTTACTAAGATGCAAATCGGAACACATGGACATGTCTGTCCTGTGTGCACTTTGCTACACTAAACAACATATGGTTTTTGGATTTATTTTTCGTAAGGGTAGGGGGAATGGAAACCGTGCCACGTGTCTCATGGTACCACTGTGACTTCCGAACACTCCACCGCACTCGCCAAGAAGACAACGTTATGAGGACATGAGCGAAAACCCACGGTTGTTCGCCACGCTATAACACGTGCAGCCAGCGCCAATGACCCATACATCTGATAACCCACCGGCCACTCCCACTACCGGTGAGATGATGAGAGATGTTCGTTGAGCAATAGTGGCACTTTCTGAACGCTTAGTTTGCCGGCGTTTAGTTTGTGTAAAGTCACCCTCAAGTTGAGCGTGGTGCGATTTCATCAAACATACGCGTTTTTCTGGCCAAAGAAAAAGGCAAGAGCCTTTCGTTAAAGGAGAAAAACCCTTCGCTGTAAAATCATTTATCAGTGAACTCGAACTGAGCAGTTACGAGCGGTGAGACACAAAACTGAACATCCTCAAACGTCCTCTTGAACACTCCTGGACGTTCATCTAGTATTACGCAATAGAAAATGAATACTGCAAAGCGGTTCCGTAATTCTCCCAGTAACTTCTACTTTTCCTCAGACTACAGAATACTGGTGTGCTCTTTTTGTATCATACGCTGTTACACATGCAGTAAGGTGGCTCTGAGACACCAAGAGCTCTTTAACATTCCTGTTCATGTTGTAAATAGGGATGAAGGAGCAGAAGAGAGGCTGCGACAGCCCTTTTAACGGCGAGAGTAAAATCAGAAGTGTGTACCGTACTTACAAATAGTTTTGCTAATAAAAAATCCCTGAAGAATTCATAGAGATGATAAGGCATGGGCATAACAGGGGAGAGTTGAGCTGTTTTTGTTGTATTTTTCTGCCTTTGTGACTTCAACCAGAACAAACGCGTCCCTCTACTGCTTACAAGAATTTACAGTGTACAATTTTGTCCATATTTGCCATTTAAACAAGTGCAGTTGGTGAAATCTTGAGAATGGGGTCAAAAATGTTTCATTCGAAAATCAGCCTTTTACAGTCCTCTCTGCCATGAATCTCAGAACTTTCTGCAGCGTGGTCACATATATAATGCATTCTGCGTCATCGTGCCTGGGAATCTACAGATTAATTGTTGCAATTTGTTTGTGAAACTGGTTACGAGAGTTTGGTTTGAGTGGAATGCAAATACACAAGCAACGGTGATTACCTAATAGAAATAAGACCCAAATTCCCACTTAGATCGAGCTATTTAAAGTTTATTCTGCTAAAAAACTTGTTACTTTAGCGCGGGATGCATTCGTGTGTAACCTGTTGTCCGCTGTGTTTTGCGTAATCATCATGACATGTACCATTGTTTGGCTGTTTCCGACGGGTTAAGGGAGCCGGCAAATGTGTCCACAAATTCCGATCTGTGGAACAAATTGTCGGTGTGATTTCATCACGGTTTGGGTCAAACAGATATCACTGTAGATACTAACGGAATTGGTTAGTGGAAATTTGGACTCAGTGTAAATTTTAGCAAGATAGTGAGCTAAACAAAAACATTCGTCTTTCGCGGAGAAAGAAGACATATTTGGTGGTTGTTCACCTGTCGGATGAAGTTTACCGAAATACTGAGTGGAGAAACTGAAACAGTCATTGAGAATTCGCATTGACAAATGCGAGTGGACACGAAAGAATCTGTCGAGGAACGGCTCATACGAGAGATATTTTTGGGGGCTTAAGTGATACAAAAACTCAGAAATTACACGAATTTGTGTGTGAAACTTCAAGGCAAACGAAAATAACAGTGTTTTTAGCAGAGGATAGAATGGTTATAATTTTTCCATTGCTTTATTGCACTCCTCACAGTTGGAAATGCGACATGAACTTTAGTCAGTTCACCGTAGTTCAAACACCCATGGCTTGGAGATATTCGCACGCGGGTATATATATGTTTTACACTAGAAATTTCCTAGTTGCTTCGGTTTTGTACCCTATGGAACATAGGGTACATAGAACATAAGCTCCAATACTGACAAAATGAAAATCTTACCAATGATTCGTCTTACACTGCAAGAGAGACAGGAGACTCAATCAGACTCTCCTATGAGAGAATAACTAAACAATAAGCTTGTTAGACTACAGGAAAACTAACTTCATTACAGTTTAGAAAAATGAACCATTCAGACGGATCACTCATGATTCGTGCACACTCTATTTATGGTTGGTGCTGTCCCTTCAGGAGTAAATTTTTTTGAGTGAAATTTCTACAAGAACAGGTAGCCACCTTTGATGCTGATTATCTAACAGGGACGTCTTATGCAAGTGAGCGATCAACCGCAAACCGCCGTACAATAAATGGTTTTCGTCGAAAAAATTGCCGGGAACCTCTAAATTGGAGTATACTGGGGCAAAATTGTTAAACAGAGCAATAATGCAGAGACCGAGGATGAGTTTACTTTTACACTGACCACTGAATAAGGTATGCATCTCCATTGCGTCTCTTATAAGCGTCACATTCCGACCCCAATAGCCTTTCTGCGTCTGTCTTTTGTAAGACCGCTTCGGATTCTGCAATTTATCCCTTGCTCGTGAATAGTACCAATAAACCGGGTGCAGATGACCTGTTGACATAAGTATTTGAGGCTCAATATGGATAGGAATTCCCCAAAAATGCTTCACGTTTTCTTCTTCTCAGGTCTCTGTCGGCACAAAGGGCAGCCTTCTCTGTTGGTTAAGCTTTCATCATCATCGACAGCATGATATCAGTGTCCAACACCGATGCTTTACTGCCGTATGGTTTCGCTATAACCTCCCCTTATTAAATTATTTGGATCTCTTCAACTCTGAGACCAGACACGTTTCAGGCTCCGATTCTTGGAAAACTCGTCAGTATTATTACTTCACGAATCCACCAGTTTTCCTGTTTTCCACTTAAAGAAGGCCGTCTATCTCACGCCTGAATGGACTTTAGGTTTTTTTCTTTACTAGAGTAGAATGGATGCACTCTCCATCAAAATTACCGTCCTTTAGGCTTATCCCGATTTCTCGTAAGCGATTTAGCTGACCCTGCGTTGTTGAGGTGAAGAATTTGGTCCTAATCCCCTGGCATCCACAGGCTCCGGTTTTGTGACAAAAAACCACATT
Source organism: Opisthorchis viverrini (assembly GCF_000715545.1). Lineage (NCBI taxonomy): Eukaryota > Metazoa > Platyhelminthes > Trematoda > Opisthorchiida > Opisthorchiidae > Opisthorchis > Opisthorchis viverrini. Next base: position 418,403 of record NW_008751996.1, on the reverse strand, counting down.
TCTAAAAAAATCACAAGGGCAGCCATAGAAAGATTTTAAGCAAGGTTCAAAGGTCTTTTCTCCGTGAAATCTATCGCTTTTGAGTGACCGAAAAACTCAGTGGCGATTCTCAAAACATTATTTACGCACAAAAATGAACGGCCCACTTTCATGAATATTGTGTGACTTGGGTAGAGTTCTACAGAGTATGATACGGAATTACAACTCTTTAAAATCGGTGTCAGTGTCTCATTGATCTATCCTATTGTCGAAACAATCCTATACCGACTTTATCCTTTTAGTCCTAAACTGTTCCTTCCTTCTAAACATGTTTTGAATATACAGCTTTCTATGTTTGTGTTAAATCCTTTTTGATCCTATATGTAAGCAAAAAGTTTGGCGACTGAATTTCATGAATTACCCATTTTGCTATCTTTATTTCAGTTAAGCATCACTTTAAATCAAGATATGTTCTGCGTTGAAAGGCTATCTTTGGATGTACAAAGCTCCGCCTGACTTGATCTGACATAATGCTTCCGAGTAATTTCAAAAGTAACCATCGTGGTTTTGAGAGAAGAGTTTCATTGACATACCTGAACATCCGCCTTGCCACTTTAGTTCAATCGTTTGTAGTCGCACAGCCGTTCTTGTCACTTTTACAAAAGATGTTGAAATTTTACTTTCGCGTAATTGAGGTTTGCATAGTATCAACAATTTTGCGTGGCATTCAATGTTTCAGCTGACATTTAATTCCGTTTCACGGTTTCGCTGTTCTTGACACAGCGGCAAAACCTCATGCACCCGCGTAATTATGCAAACAATTCATAACAGAAGAATGTTGATAAATTTTTTTTTTACTTTTTCGGCTCTAAAGAAGCAAATCCAACACTGTTCGCCAATACAGTTTGATACAAATGGATTCATACTTAAGTCACAACTGAATCTTCTTAGACTGCGAAAGTCAGTTTCGTTAAATGCTTTTCTCTTGGTTTTGACTAACGCAAATGAGATATGTTGACATCACACTCCAACCCATCGCAGAAATTACAAGGGGCTATCTAATGTTTCTGGAATTAACCGCTAGTAGGTCAAGTGTTGTGCTATCAGTACATATGACAATTGACAGCATTCCCGCTAGGCTACTTGATGGAGAAGTCGCTGAATGTGATGAAAAATTTGGTGGTTCGTGTCCACTCCCAAGCACAGTAGTTGAGTAAACATTGCTTTCCAATTTATGCTCAAAAACGAAATGAGTGTGAAAACTCCCCGGCTTCGTGCTTCGGGCGGGTTTTGTATTCACGGTAGTGGTTAACAAAATCTGGGATCCTATCACCCTTGTCACAGAAATTCATAATCAGTGTATCTCTTACATTTGAACTAGGCTTATTCTTCGTTGTGCATATTTTACGGAAACAGTCAGAGACACAGAACAAGACCGTTGAAGTGTTTTAGGATGCTGGTGAATTTCCAAAACTGCGTATGCACATTCATTTATTTTGCCAGTCGGCGAATGCGTGTAAGCAACCTCAGATGTTCTTCAAGTTCTAAGTATGTCCGGCGCAATCTTCGCCTAATTTCGTTTGAAACCTATCCAACCGCTAGAACGCAATCTTGATGCATAGCGCTTGCCGGTAATCTAGCATGTCATAGTTACAGGCTGAAGTGTGAATCAAAGCAATAATGTGGTAATGGGGTATATTGTAGGGTTAATTTGTTTTTTACAACTCAGTATGTAGATGGAGAAAGTGAACGACTCTGCTTCCTCTGGCCAAGGGAAGGATTCTCAGAGCACAGAGGAACCCAGCTAGCACAACTAGAAAGAAAGTTTTAATCTTGAATGAACATTATTTTAACAGTTTTTTACGCAGGTTGACCACGCTTAGGAAAGCATTAAATAGAAGATATTACCACCAATTTTTCTTTCTGTCTTAATACTTCTTTGCACTTGAGAGGAATTATTGTTTAACTAATCCAAAATATAAAGAACTCTAGTCTCGTTACGGTTTCAACACCGGATTTAGAAGAATTTTCCTTGGTGTACTGGTACAGTTCGGGTAGTATTAACACTAAGATTGCTTCACTGCAGAGATCTGTGAAGCCAGCTAACTTCTGTCAAATTAGTATTCAGCTGTTTGCAAATGTTTGTACAATGCACACAAAAGTATATACACATTTATTGTAACCTCAGGGCGTCAAAGCGCGATAAAAGCGTTATCGGTATTGTAAATCAGTCCCGACAGTAATGTCCACAAAACATATAGGCAGTTAACACGAAAACACCTTGCCACGCATGGCAAGTATATACATTAGTAAAGTGATATATTCAAGACAGTACAATTCCAGTTTTCTGGGCCTAGATATGAATTTTGGTTATGATTAAACTGAACTTCAGTTTTCCGACGAGAATGCGCTGAATCGTTAAACCATTTTATCAGCAATGCGAGGCATTCACAAAAATATACACAGGTCGTTTAAATATCTTTAGCAAGTGATTCCATTCAGTAGTTCTTCTCAGTCTGTTTGATAAAAGGATGCGTTTGTCATTTCGGAACGTCGGCAAAACGAGATGCCAGAACTACAAATATGCTGTAAAAATCACTCACCCTATTAGAGGACCTGGATCAAAAGCAAAGATTCCAGTTTGCAACATTTTCTGTGATAACGTGCGTTTGTAAATAAAACGCTAATCAGAAGTATTCCCAGTTACTTTTTGTTTTTTATCTGTTAGACAAATAAAGATTATTTTCCAGCATGAAGTCTTGCCACAAGTTTTTTGCACCCGTGAATATTTTCAGGTTACGGTAAAACTACCAACAGTATGTGGATCTGACATGCACTTAGCACTGAAGTACGTGTTAAATTCATAGACTTGAATATGATGTAAATACACACTTGTTACGTACTAGCCAGCCAAGATTACGAACTAGTCTTTAGATGAGACTTGGTCATACCGTGAAAACGTAGGTAAATACGGCAACAGACCATTTGAACACCAAGTTGGATGATGTACCATTTGAGCGCCTACCATTAGGTGAATTTATTTCCAGCGTTTCCTCGGGAATTCCGTAAACGTTAATTTGCAGGATTGCTCTCAGAATTTTGACTAAACTGGTGTAGGCTAATGGTAACATACCACAAATATTTCAGTGGAATAAGCTTATTCAATGTTTGCTTCACACGTAGGTTGAACTACTCTCTACATATAGTGCAGTTGCGCACGTGATACAGTCAGTCCATTACTATGTATCGTGGTCTACATTGGCTGGAGTAAGTTGTCAGAGGCTGGTACGCTTTGCGACCGTTCTGGTTTTAATGGCCTTTTGGCCAAAAAATATCAAAATAATAGGTAACGCTTAGGCCTTGGATATACCACTATATACTACAATAATTAAGCCACTAGTTTTCAGAGGTTTTAAAAATCTGTATTGGTAGCTCAAACTGAAGTCTACTGCAGAGCAAAAAGTTCCCCATTCTTAATGTGAAATTCGCTGCGCAGAGCTTTTTTTCCTGAAGAGGCTATCTTCGTTTTTAATCAGGAATAAGTACACAAGCGTCCAAATAACAATTTGCTTTTTAAAATCTGAAATTGATCTAGTGTACTGTATGGGGAACCCTGAAATTGGTTTTGCTCCGCTGCTATGTCTGGTGGTCAACGTGGATTGTGGTGAACTAAACCGTATTCCAAGAATTTAATCATCATCCTTGTCGCAATTTTTCAGTATATTTTTGTCTGTTATTGTCTTGCTTCTATTTAGTATGCACTTAAATATTTCAGCCAAAGACCGATGACTTAATTTGCATATATACTCCGGAATAACTGCCATAATCCATGGCAAGCTAGCAAAACTAGCACACCGTTCGCTTTCGGAGGCAAACTCTAAGCTATTATACATTCGTACAAAAAATTTTCTGATTTTCTGCAACATGGTTTGTCCTTGCTAGGAACTTCTTTAAATAGTCCAGCAGGGAATGCTTCACTTGTGAAATACGACATTTAAGCTCAAGGATAAGAGTGCCTGTATAAAAGTTTGCCAGTCCCATCATTGATCCTATTTATTCTAATTGCTGGATGGAGTTAAATAGCGATAAAGGAGACAAGGAATGGTGCTAACTCGCAGTTGCGTCAGCCCTTGCTTTACTGTCAGGATGTTCTTCCGTTTTACTGGACAGTCTCCAAATGGGACAAAGTTGCGCATCCTGGCAAAACAACGGTGCTAATAAATAGATGAGAAAAATAGGCTATTAACTACTGTCAAGTTTCATAAATCTTTTAAAGAGAGAATTCACCGGATGCATGGGTTCAAGCTCCTATAGTAAGACGCCTGGTGTGGCAGAAAACACGTAATGATCATGAGGGAAGGATCCAACAGAAGGTTTTATCCATTTTGGGGAAGATTTCATGCCTTATTACAAGAATGTTAACGGAGTGCCAGCAGTAGTTAAATTTGCTGGTTGCAACTGCTTCTTATATTCGTCAATAGCCGTGCGTATAAAGGATTTCTATTTGCCTAATTCTTGCTTTGGTTTGAGTGAAACCTCCAAGTAAACGTCACAATGAATTACTAAGCATTCTAGGTGTTTCCAAACGGAGGTTACTGTGAGATGTAAATATTAAACACCATCTCTTGCCATCAGCGTCAAGTTCTCATCTGGCTTGTTTTCGCTGGAAAAGCAAGTTAGGATAGGATAAATGTGAACGCCGTCACTCGGATGGCAAGATAACACAGTGCACTGTAGATCAAGATCAACCGAATTTCAGGTCACTAAAGTCATTTGCATGTCTCTTCTGGATTATGTCATTTTAGGGAAGTCCGAGTTTAGCTAAGCGACATTGTAAACCTTAGTTCGCAATGATCGTGATGGCAGAGGCTCAAAACGCAGTGTTTAAAACGTAAATATTAGGTAGTTCCTTATAAATGACATTCAATCTAAACTGAACAAAACGACCAAACATACGAATGTTGTTTGATAAGCAAATTTCACTACTCCACCTAGAATGCGCTTGAAAAATTTTCGGTCAGATCTTCCTCCAACCAGGGAAAATCATCTTTATATATACGTGTATTTACACAAGTTAGAGTGGTTTGACTAGTCCAATAACGACCAACACTAAACGCCTTTAAAATGGTTTCGCCTTTTATACTCCCTAGTACGCTAGCTCCACAAGACGAAATTCGTTGGATTGGACTCTCGCCACAATTTCATATTGATTTTATCTATGAAAAACTGTAAAATGGTGTAATCTTATGGGGTTATGGAAAACGATTATTGATCATCTAGTTCTGACGTCTTTCTATCCCCTTGGTGACGTCTCTGTGCACCAATCCACTTATTTGGAAGGTGGATTATCGATATGTAGGAGTTTATACGAATGTAGTAAATAGCTTATTTGTTATTATTAGGATAAGTAAGCACACTTTGTTGCTGGTAAACTTTCGATTTGCCAATATCCGTCATATTCTTATTTTGCACAATGTGTCAGCCAGTGTACTTCCTATTTTACCGATGTTCGAAAAGGACATATTCAGACTGTGAATGGTGAATAAGCCGAAACAGGTTTATGACGAGTTAAACAAAAAGTTCATTGTTTACGGTGAATTTTTGTTTGTGTACAAAAAAGCAGAAACGATTTTTAGTTGACTGGCTGAGTTGCTCAAAGAAGAAGCGTACTCTAACCTGTTCGGGCGTCTATGACTGTTTAGAGGGATAAAATTGTATGTTTTGGTCTCCAAAAGTGTCAGTGCAAAAGTTTTTGAAGGTTTCCGCATCAACTTTCCGACCCATGAATTGAAACCTTGCTCAGGAGTTTGCAAAATAATCTTAGCGTACTACTGGTTTTGTCTCCCTTGGAGCTTATCATATTGGTATGGTCTTCGAGTTCCATGAGGTTGTACTTGAACACAATATTGGCCAAATACACTTGGTTACCAAATGATTTGGTGCTGTTTAAAAATGTGCTAAACTTGTTGTTTATGGTAACGTGTGATACATTGCGATAACTTGAATATTTTCTCAACAGGAATTTGGGTGATATTGGAGCGTCATATTCAGTGAGAGAGTAGCACACATGGGGATTCGGTTGAGTACTTCATTTCCAAGCGAGTGTTTTTCTTTGATTGATTCCATTATCAGTTAAAAATGAGTTTCTCAACTGTTGAAATAAACAGTCAGACTATCTATAGTTCATACAGAAGGCAAACCTAGGAGCACCCATTCTCCATACACTTGAGCTTTGCATCTCAACGTCTACCAAAATTCTGCCTTCTAACAATTCACACCTATGCTTTCTGGGAATCAGGATGACATCAACATCCCACCAACTGTAGGGGCCAATGTACATACACTTGTTTTAACAGGGCCCCCGATGTTACGGATACTGCCAGTCTAAAATACTTCATTGAAACTAACGTCATACTTCTGTTAATACTTTTAGCCAAGCACACTGCCAGCAATTAATTTTGAAGATTAAACTCTCCCTTATAAGGGGGTAACAAGCATATTAAAACCCACGCAAACAGCTCAGTTACATCTAACTAGAAGCGCAGCACGTAACGTTATTTAGACGTTTTTGTTGCTTGATCTGGAACACCCACCCGCGGCCTCAAATACCGGCTTGTGTGCGTGATCAGACGTCTCAGTGCACAAATTCAAACATCAAGTATCATCAAATACTCTAGGCGCATGATCATTACGCCGCATGCTAAGAAAATGGTAATTGTCCACGGCGCTTCGGAATCATGTGACTGAGTACGACCGAACTTACCCATATACATCTGGATCTAAGTGAGCGGCTCGCCAAAGCCATTTAAAATAATGATATGCTTGACAGAGTGGTATTAATGATATTCCCATCGTCTGTGATTTAAGCCCTAGCAAGAGAAAGCTGTCTCGGTAGCTCGACTGCCAGTGCAAGTAAAGATCTCACTGTGTCTGAATTACGTTTGACATTATTTGAGGTTGTGTTTAGGATAGTGAATTACTCGATAAACATGCACAGCCGTAAGGAAAAGCACACACTGACTAGGCACGGCTTGCTTGTTATGACAAATGATCATTTCTGAACCAATAAATGCAGGACTGTTGTATTTGATTACTAGAATTCTTTGAACAGTTGCTCAGAACTTCAGTAAACTTCGCTTATGACCATAAAGCAGTGGCTCAGAACTCTTCGGCTAATTTCATGGTAGCCAGGCAGTTGCTTATTTGGTGTATTCGATCAACAAGGTGGATAAACGTATTCTATATGTAAAATCTCTGAGCCAGCATTTCGAGCTTGAGTGTAAATATTTCGGTCCTCTCTAGGTTTGCGCAACCTGGCAGCACTCCATTCCTGGTGTTGATGTAGGCGGCACGGCAGCTATTCATCGGAACGTTGTTAAAAAGTAACGGCTATTTATTTATCATTAATAAAATAGAGCAATGAAAAGGCTTGCTATTTTATTCCATGGAAAGTGTGTATACCTCTTTGGGTGAATTCTGTGGCATTGTATTGCTCAGTTTTCGTAAGAAGCCGGCCTTCTTGAAAATTTTCAATAGGACAAAACGGTTCGAAACTTAAGAGCTGGTCAAACTGTCAGTTGCAGAACACCAGCGACCTTTTATATTCACGAATCAGAGCTACAATTCTTCTCACGCATTTTAAAGGTAAATCCGTCAACTCAGAAGATAAGCACATTGGTCCAAGGAGTTTGAAAGTTGAATGGTAAACTGCAGTTTAGGAAAACTACAGGCGTGCTCGTTTAGAAACAAGTTTGATGAAATTGTCACAATGTAAATCCTAAGATAAAAACAAACGGCACATGGCCAATTTTTTTACGTGCATTCTTAGATAAGGAACAAACATGTAACTTGGCACGATTTTGCTTTTGGTAAAAAAGGATATGAACACCAACGGCTGATTGTCACGAACAGTCAATACAACCTTAAACGAGTGGGCGAAACATTGTGAATTATTACTTGCAAATCTGACGACTTGTTTGTGAACCCCTAAATAATAATTTTGTGCCAAAATTGGATCTTAAATGAGTGCTGGAATGTTCAGAACTCTCACAGGAATTTCTCAGGAAATAAATTTATGAGTTGTTGCTGCCGTAAACATAAGCTCAGTATTAATACACCTATAAATTCAACAAATAGAAGGTATTTTATGCCTACGGTAAGGAAAGATTGAGTAGGAATCTAGTAGGTTAATGTATTGTTGTAAAAACAAGAAAATTAAGTTTCTGAAATGTTTCCATTTGCACTCTAGTTTCCTTACAACAAGAGCTGAGGAAGTGCTTGAGAAGTAGATAAACTATCCTTGGATAACAACTGCAAAAAATGGGAAAAATGGTAATGAGTCGCCTTTGCATTTTTATTGGGGTACGGACATGCGACAGTATGAAATCAACAGTGGAGATGTACACAGTTCGAAAAGCGCAATGGTCGCGGTATTTGTACTGTTAGCATACAGATTCTGCGCCGGTCAAATATGATAGCTAGACCAATATATCTTTTACAAGTTAGTAGCACATTTCTAGCAAGAAAGCTTTTGAGACGGACTGTATACATATGCCAAATTTACATACCTTTGGTACAGCGCGAATCGCTTTTTGAATTTGGAGTACCTGGAGGTAAACAGAGCCGCAAAACAAAGCCAAATGTCTAGAGTAATAAAATTCCGTCCGTGACCTAAACTTATTGTTACTTAGCGGACTTAAAAACCATCGACCCAAACAAATAACCCCAGACAACCAGCATATGCTTGAAGCTATGTTACGCCCAAAAATTTATTTAGGTTGTGACTGAAAACTTACTTGTTTTTGTGGGATGAACCTGTTGTCTTCATTTATTCTTACTAGTACCCAGAGCTAGCCGAAAATTTTGTGATGTTTTAAGCCCTGTATTTGCGGATACCATTAAACAAAGCTCACGGGATAATGGTCATAATCCCGACGGATTCACAGGGCAAGCGAACTTACAATCAAGAATATTTGTTTCTACGTGGAAAACAGGGCGATACTTTCAATTAGGCTAACAAAACCAACCTTGCTTGCTCCTAGTACGGCAGATTATTAAGCAGGCATTCGAGATAATTTTATACGACACAAGCGCGCGCCTACCCGTCGGGTGATAGCGATTCTGATTGATAATTGGTCCTAGCTAAGCTTTGTGCGATTTATACGGCCTAACCCGGGCGGTTTTTCCGCGACCAACCAAATTCATTCCAATGAATTCTATTGGAACTGTATGTCAGTTGCTCAGGTACCAGCTATTTTGTCATGAATAGACAGCAATGTATTCTAGTGCTAATTGGAGCATGCTTGATCAGCCGGGTGAAGGAAACTTCTGCAATACACTTGTACATCTATTGGCTTCCGCATGGGGGAATGCAAAGTCCTGTGATGAAGAATGACGGCCAAGTATAAACAAGCAGTATTAATTCGATTTTTCCAGCATGAACACTAATTTGACTTCAGAAAGGCGACGAATCACAGATGCAAAAGTACAGAACAAAGTACAAGAGAAAATAAATGTCTTGTTGAATGAATAGGTTAGACAAAACATTGTTGTGTGAAAAAAGTTCTGGGTACGTTTTTTTATAGCACATAAAGTCCACCTTACAATCCAGCTGATCGGATAAAATAATAGACAGCTTTTGCGAAAGTTTAAGCAACTAATCAACTTCTGTCCGATTTTGAAACAATTGCTCAGCGACATCCCTCATTTGATTGCTTTACTTTCATTCTACCAGTGGGTTGTCCTGTATAGCTACATTTCACCGATGTTTCTAGGTGACTTTCTAACACAAAACGGTGGGTTGTCAGAACTTTCCAAATAAGAAATAGATTTCTAATGCACCGATGTGCGTCATTTTGTGCTGACACGCATTTGCCTTTTTAAACGCTTCTTTTGAGAACTGATCGAATTCGTCGGAGAGCTCAAAATCTCATTTGAAATTTCACAGAACAGAAAGCCAGCTGCATATTAATTGTCAAAAATACAAACAAAAAGTATTTAGCTCAGGTATAGGGATCACGAACTAATAAAGTTTGATATAGATTTGATTATTATAAATATTATATGTGAAAACAACTAACAGTTTGTGCCACGGCACTAAGTTGTGACGATTGCTTTAAAACGTGCTTTGTCCAAGAGTGCTAAAGTGTGACATTACGCTACGGCTATAACAGGGGACGTCGGCATTCTGGCCAAGGCTTTGTACGGCATAAGAATTCATTGCAATTTCTGAAGTAAAAGTAGGTGTCTAGTGACATGCACCATAAGTTTTCTTTGATTAAAGAAAATGGAAATTATGGGGTCCAAACTGGAAGCAGATACGTTCCATGGAGCCTGAAACAACGGCCAAAAACCCTTCGATACAAAGGTCTTTTCCCAAAAGTTTTCTTCGGGAGTTTAAAGTGATTTTACTTTCAACCGAAAATTTTAAGCGTCATAACTTGCTCTACTTACCATTGCAAACCGCTTTTCTTAGTATTTTGCCTTCAGAGCTTCAGGTTTGCATTTAAGTTGAGTGTTCTTTGCACATTAGATAAACAGCTGTTAAAATTTACCCAGGCACTTCAAGTATGGTGTGTTAAATTAATACCCTTTTATACCATTCACGTTTAAGGTCAGCCTAAATGTCGTAGCTCCAAGAAAATTTTAATTTAGCCTCGTTTTAAATTGATGTCTCTAGATGAAGGCGATTTTTAGAGACTCACAATCTTGTTCAGCAATCTTCAGTTCAACGTAGATGGAACCACATGAGTCCTTCAAACTAGAGTTACGAAAATGAGAGCAAAAACCACATTCAGAGTTTAGTGTGTAGGACTAAACCCAAACAATTTTTCTGTACAAGGTGTTTGGACAACTTTCATAGATATTGTGTTGCAATTGAAACCGATCAGGGAAATTTATATGCCCCATATTTTTAACTTTCCTGTAACTTTCTGCAAAACTGCTTTCTCGTTGATAAAGAAGTGACAGATGTACTTTCATTGACTTGTCAAGTGTTTTGACTTATGCCAAAACAAAGCCGCCACAATACTAGAAACATGCTTTCGTGCCATTTTAAGAGCTGTTATTGGAGAACATGTAATGTTTTCAAAACAACAAGTTGCGCAGCATCAGATCTCCTTGATGTTGATCGCGGTGTAGTTGGAGTGCATATTGTCTTCGTGATGTCTGACGTACCCACCTTAGTACTCGCGGTCACACAGTCAAGTACGTTCAATTAGATGGTATCACCTGCGGAAAAAGTTTTTGCATACAGGGAGGCTTGACTGTGGGACGCATAGATTCAGATGCATAAATTCAACAGAGAGCTTGAATTACAACACACCGAGGAATTTCAAGGACCACAAACGAGATTGGAAATTCCAAAAGTATTTCACTAAGCCACGCCCATCATACAAAAACCCGCATATTCACACAGTTCCCCACGCACTTTTTTCAACTTATCAACACCACAGTTTCGACAGAGCTTGTCATCACCTTGTGGCTTGAATGTCATTCCTTGAACTGTATCCTGATACATTACAATGGAATTTGTTTGGAACATATGCTGATTTCAAAAGATCGGCCACTCGCAGTCAAAGTGAATATGTTACTTTGTAAATTTGACAAGTGTAGTCATGCCAACCGAGGCGATGTGTGAAGGGCTTCACTTTAGCAGGTACCAGCAGATGAAAGCTGAATATTTTTCTCTCCGTCACACCATTTTGTATGACTTTTCTGCAAATAATCTGCCTTATTTAAAGTAACTTAGTAGCGATAACAGTAAAAAAACGATTTAGTGAATAATTGCCGACTAGTGGTTATGACGGCGAGAATATTCATTTTACTGGTGCGAACACCTTGGGCCTCCACCTTTCAGAACAAACACCGTTGGCAAAACAGTGCTTTGTATCTTTACTTGCTTTTTACAATGCAAACTTATGTAGAACTTAGCTTTACATATTAGTTAAATATTACACATATTATTACATATTGCACCGTGTTAGTTTTACGGTGGATAGGGTGAGAGAAGCACATGAAAGATTTAATTCTGCTCCATGTCCGCTCTGCCAGTGACTGGTTAAAGTGCAATAGCAAGTAATTTCATCGTATTTTCTCTACAATAGGCGTTGATTATGATAAGCCTTCTCTTTGATCATTCGCCTCTCTGAAGCTAAAATTAATCCGAATATAGACTTCTGCCCTACATTCTTCCAGTACTATTTCTTCCGTTATTTTTCCTCACCACTAAGTGGCACATCAAGGTTTCCTTTGTTAGAAAGGCGATTTGTGGGTATACGTCAAACTGTAAGACAAATGCCTTTTTCTTCCAATCACTTAACAGACCACGCAGATGTTATCTATTCAAAGTTGACACTTGCGATCTTGTATCGCCAACGAAGTTGGACTATCGGTTCTTATACATTGTGGTCCGTTAACCAAACAATAGAATTTACGAAAATAAATGTACTTTTTGATTGTACGGTAATTTCGCAATGGATACCGGCTGTGCAAAAATTTCAGCTAATCTGTGTCAGTTTTCTACCTGTAGGATTCTCTGAGAGTGGTTATCTTGTCCTTACTAAAGCCACCCAGTTTGTAATATAATGCGGTTAAATGCAAACTTCGTAATCGTACACTATCCATTTTTAGCTGGTAATCAACCTCCACTTACTGCGGGTGGGCATGCGCTCCTGTCCAAGTGACGCTGTGGAAAACGCTTGCCCACCGCATTAAAGTATTGTTAAGATTGTCATTCACTATTCTTTATTTGGTTAAGACCAGTATACTCAGACCATTTTTTTTCGAAAAGTCAATTCGTGCAGCAATGATTACTCAAAATCTTTGAGGGCTGACAGAACCACATGTAGTTTATGTTGGCTATCTTCGTTACATAACCACTTATGGTCACTCATATCTTCAAGTTTTTTGACAACCAAAATACCATGATGATATCCCAAGCCTGTAAAAGTTAACGGCAGCTCAAAGGTGACGACTTTGAACGCGATACTATGCTGTTACTTTGGGTTTTAAAACCAAACATTTTCATTCCGTTCTCCTTCCGTAGCGAAGCGCATTTGTTTACAGCTAATGGTGTGGCATACCGTAAAAATTAGGCGATTACATTACCTTGACAACAGCGTAATGTTTAGCCAAATGTCGACAAGTGTCGCCAAGCTAAGTTGACCTGCTGCCCAGAGATATGGACCAAGTTCTAAACTACTGTTTCGCCGCCCTCAGTTTGTCCACACAGTTCTATTGAAGAGCGATCAGCCCAGGGCTTCATAAAAATTGGATGTTTCTGGTGATCGTCATGGCTACTGGGACTTCTCCTAGTGATCTGCAACAGTATCGAGCGAACCGGCCATATTACCTGAGTTTAATCGTGCCCAGCTGTTCAGACATGGTGTTCTTAATGTTGATCCAAATTCAGACACTGACGATGAACCATAGTACCCTCAAGTTTTGAATTCAGTGCTTGAAACCTTTGGCGTAAGAAGAGCAATTGTTCCAAAACGGAGAACTATTTTGGCGACTGATATAAATAGAAAGAAACAAATATAAATTCCACACCGATCCACGACGTTCAAACTGCAAAACCATTCCTAGTAAAATCGTTTTCATGCACTTTGAGCTCCTTTATATTCCGGTTGAGATACTCCTCGACTGGACCAAAACGAATCTCACTGAGCTAAAAACGCCTGGCCATTCTAAGCCTGACCTTACAATCGTCTCTTTAAACCAGTCAACCGAACTAGTTGGTGGGAACTGACAAAAGTCCTAGCTGTCAACTGTTCCCGAGAGGTAAGAACTTAGCGTAGCTGAGTTTCACACTATAACCTCTGCGGACATTTTTCAGTTTGGCGCTCTTCTCCCCTGCTGAGTGTTTTTAGCACACCATCAATAGGTAAGAACTTAGCGTAGCTGAGTTTCACACTATAACCTCTGCGGACATTTTTCAGTTTGGCGCTCTTCTCCCCTGCTGAGTTTTTTTTTAGCAGCACCATCAATCTGGCCAAATCGTTAGGTGAGCTTTGATTAAAAACAGGTTTTGATTTCCTGGCTGTCTTGACACCACAAATTACTTAAGTTGGAAACAGAGAACATATTCCAGTCTATCTATCCTTTAACGTATCCGTTACACATTTGTAAATTTCGCGATATACACAAAAAAGGTTACTCAGAAATGAAGCATGTGTTAAGGCAGAGTGATCCAATGCTTTGAGCAAACCAGTCGATTCATTCTAACTGTGATGTCCTTCTGTTCAGACCTAATAATTTATGGGATCCCAGCATTTACTCGTGTAGAAGGGGTAGTATATTCCGGCTTCATAACTTCCAGTCTCAGACAGGCTCTACTAAGTGAGACGCGAGTGCAATGTCTGAATTCTTCGCTGTGAACCAGCAAAAATTGTGGCTTCACAACGGAGGACGGTCAGTAAAAAAAGACTGACGTCGAGAAATTTCCTGCTGGATCTTTCGCGCTTGTTCTTTTTAGAGAAGGCAAAAAATTCAATTAAAAATTGACAGATCGACAGTAGAGGAGGATTTTAGTGTGAATTTGTCCACCATTTTACTTGAAAAATACCCAGACGGAAAGGGCCGTCCAAGTTGCTTTGCTTTATGTGAAAAATTCACAAGCTGATCTCGTTTGTGCGTGTTTTGTCATGATCTGAAAGAGTTGTGGATAATCGGAACGCCAAGGTCTTCTTTAATTATTCAGTGAACTGTGGAATAAAACCCGCGTATTTCCCCCGACGGTCTATCAATGAAAGATATTTTCCCCAAGGATTAACTACCAACTTTTACCAAAGGCTTTCAAATGACTTACACTCTGTATTACTTTAGTAGGTCCGTTGCTTTTCAAGGACCCTGTTCATTTTCAAGCTCCCCTAGTTTATGGTTAGTTGCAAACTGATGACATGGATAGCGTTTCGAATTGTAAGAGCAGCAAGAATCTCTCTGGGAAGGAACCAATGTTTAGAGCCGACAGACCAATAACAGGGTGTTTTGGCAGGCGGTTATGGAATACCCTTTATGAATGTCGCGAAAGGAATTTTATGAACTTTTAGTGTGCTTTTAATCATGAGCTCCATAGTTTATCTAAGATCCTCTTTAGAGGAAAGCGATGAAAGCCAAGGTGAAACTCTTTGTAGTGCTATCTGCTGTCTCAATGTCTAACGCAAATTTCTACCGTGGGTAATGGATCAGCTGAACAGGCGTAATTTAAGGCGAACTTGGGATTGGTACTTAGTGACTTTTTTATACAGCTATGTTCATATCTCATCCAAAGTATATGCCTCATCCCGAATTCCCTGATCGGTGAGATTGATGGTGCTTTCGAAATTTTATGGACATGAATTTAATTCAGAATAAAAATTCTGTCCAAAATTGTGACTGTTTTTCAAGAAGATAGGCTGCTTGAAGGTTTCCAAATTACTTTTGTGAAGACGAAACTCTGATGTGTCCTTGAGGAGAGGCGACAGGTAAACCTGAAGGAATTTGGGACGACTTGCTTCGCACAACTGCATAGATAATGGATAGGATAAACGTGAACTGAAAATCCCTAGTAAATTTGAGGTTATAAACTTGTTTTAAACACAGATAAGGAAAATAAACGCAAGTCTTCTTGAGGTTACATGAAAAACATTGCTATCGAGATTCTGATGTTTTAACTTATTTCAGTCAACTTGCAACATGCCATCCTGTAGTCTGAAGTGATATTTCCCTTCCTGAGCCATCCAGTTATTAAAAATCAACTCTTTCTACGAGTACTCAACTTTTTCATAACCAGTGTTACAGTTTACAATAGTCCACAATATACATATGCATATATGTCGTTGAGACGCACAACACTGATCCTTTAGTGACAGGGAAATCTTTCCACTAAACATCTGTAGGAAGAGTCACCCTGATTCCACGAGGGACTGGTATCACTTTGGATTGTTTGGTTATACCTACGTACATAGACGGACACCCACGCAACATGCGGTGTGCACTATGTCGCTGGTGCGTCCATCCAAACTCCCAGTATCCGATGTAGACGCGAAGGGATAAGGCTGAATGATTACGTCACAGCGACTATCTACAAATAACGTATGGTGCAATAAACTGGCCCCATCTGGTAGAAGAATCGAGGTATATTTGCACAAGTGACTCATGCACTCATAAACCTTGGATATAACGTTATTTTGTGCGGTTGGATGGTTGCCTGAGAGGGGATTGTGTTGGATTCTCAAAACCACTCTGCAAAAAAGGCACTGCCTTCAACTGCATGAGGTGGTTTATCTCACCATAATCTAGGTAGATGAAAGTCATTTATGTTGCTTACCAAATACGTGTTTCTGATGAGAGAAGCCTTTTAAAATTAAAACACAAGCAAAGTCCATGGACGGCGTGAGAGTGGTTTTCCACTGGCTTGCGCATTTTTAAAAAAATTAGCCAACCAGCTCAGATGTTTAGTGAACCTTCAAAGTCCGGTGGCCCTGTACCAGGCAGTAGTTATCGAAGGTTTACCAGAAGAATAGAGCGTCGGATCAGTTGCACTGTGGTTTGTAGCAGGACTGCTGGCAGTATTGCCAACCCGAAACATTTGTTCTTCCATATCAGACTGTGCTATCTCGGTTATCATACCAACTAAAAGTAGGATGGACCCTGTGCACCACGTTCAGCTGAAGACAATCAAGAACGAGAGATTCAGCTGAGATTACGTTTGAAAAAAAACTAGATTTTGCGTGACTGTACCATTTTTCCGGCAACAATGTACGGTAGCTTGTTAACTTGCAATCCTTTATTCACAAGAATGCCGATCTATTGGCACTTCAAGGTATGAGAACACCTTTTTAAACCCGGTCGTGGTCTAGGTCAGTTCTGCGGTAAAACAGTGTCAGTTTTGTTTGTACTAGCTACAATTCTTAGCTACATGCCATAACCATTTGAATACTTTCCAGACTACTTGAGCTATGGACTTATTAGATGGCTCAATGCAAAAGTGAAGGAAATTTATTGTAGTTTTCCGTTTTTCACAAGATGCTTATGAGAATTCTTTTTCAGGGGCGGCATTTCGTACCTCATATCCTCCTGACTCATTAGTTATGAGCCACTAAATGATTGACAACGGAGACCACTGTTTCCATCCCAATTGGGCTATCTGGAGATTAGTGACAAGGTCGAGGTATCCACAATCGAATGCTGGACACAAACAAATATTGTTTGTGGTTAATCTGGAATGGCATGATGGGTCTGCCTGTACTGCAGTGCAGCGGGTGGTAAACATTGCTTTTTCTACAGAATACATACACAACACAATCAGACTTCCCAGTAAGCAGGAGAACACTATGAAATCTCCAGACGTTCTGAGAACGTGCACCATGAAGGCATCTGAGGTGCTTGGTACATGGGTTAGCATTCCGTCCACATTCGAACCAACCTGTCGTTTGGCTTTAAAAACAGTAACCTGGCGGTTGTTTCTCACTTCGCAAAATGTTACATAGTCTTATCACATTTCAGTCACTGATGTGGTAGAGTAACAAACTTATAGCACAACTCAGTGTCTTTTCTTCGGGCATAAATGTGAAATTCGGCTTTCTGTGCAGATAAGGGGAAACTAGGAGTCACAGATTTGAGGTAGATCCAAGGTAATTCTCCTAAGACCCACCTTAGATCCCTTAGACTTTTGGTTAAAACAGGTGAATATATCCACAGTTTCGAAAAAATTCGGGTTCCTTGATGATAGTTAAGTCTATCGAAATCCAGTAGCTACTCAACATTTTTCTTGTATACGGACTTTTTCAACCATTATGTATAGATATTGTATTCAGTTGCTTACAATAGTGAATGCACAAAGCAACTACAAAGGTAAGCAAAATAAGTTCCTTGGAATGATGCTGTTTACATCACGTGAGCCAGATTTCTCATACTCGCTGCAGTCATAACAAATGGTTGAACCACAATTCACGTATGCCAAAGTGCAGAAACGCATTAAAATGACGTGACAATTGCATGAGAAGTAACCATATGAATTTGATTGTCGGCAGATCGATCGGAATGAAAGGTCGTCTGTGCAATGAGTGAATCAGTGGTCATACGGACATCAATGAATCAGAGTCAAACCTACAGTGATAATCCAAACGACTGTTAACGACGGCCCGTAACCAGTTGTCACATGAAGCCGCACAAAAATAGTCACAAACCTGCTCAGCGCCTGAAGTCAGCGAATGCGGTGCCCCGCTAGGCCAATAGGCTAATATTGTCCATTTTGGCATGAAGCGGAGCGGTTAAGATTAAATCGCTGCACCCAATACACAGTCTAATATGCTAACACACTACAACTTAATAAATTGCAGCAGGAATTGATAAGTTCCACTAGAAAACACATGACTTCTTAATTCTGAAAACAATAATTGCTAAACCATTTCAGTTCTGAGGTTGCCATTGGAGCGAAAGCCACTGAAACATACTAAGATTAAGTAATAATTCCTTCAGCTGGCTGCAAGTGGACATAGGTGAACAGACAGAAACAAACACAAAAGATTCATTATCGCCGAAAAACGGAAAATGTCGGTTGCTGACATTCAAATCTCTAGTGACTGTGTGAATGTGTATTTGGCTGCCAAGTCTCAGCTGGCGTTCCACTTGATCACCTACTCGTTTTGTCCTGATTATTAGCCTAATCCAGTCCAGCAGGAGTGTCGCAGCCAGCCAGGTTTGGCACGTTCATTCCAATGTTAACCTCTTCGTCTCACAACTTTTGAAATTGGAGTGTGGTTCTATACAACATTCTTGAGGCTCTGTTCGAATCTACCAAGTAACCTGTTTCCACTCAATGGGCATTAAGGAGACTTCTGTGAGATCCCGTGCCACATTCTAGCGGTTGATTGGGGCACTGTTTACGATCAGCATGAAAAGCGTCACAAACATGTTTATCTAGAAATTCAGACAATCATTTAAATAATAAATTCATTTTGAAAACCTCCTGAATCAAACTCACTGTCTATCACCCTCTAGTTCACGGTTATTCATGGTGTTTATTGATATTGCCGACATTTACCGCACGCCAAACTAACTAAACGAATGAAACAAGGCAATTTTATCTGTCTCAGACAAGAGGCATGGTCGTGTGACTAGGAGAAACAACAGTGTGAGGAAAATTTTGCGCACGTCTAGCAGAAAGGGAGAAACCCATGTTTATACACAATGATAGAGACTATGCTGCACATGTGCAGTGTCAAGTTTCCAACTGTTTAAGATCACTGTATAATAATGACATCATTACTTCCAACTTCCTTCAACGACTCCTCGCCTGCATATTCCTCAAATGTGTACAAAGATGGCATACCGTCGGTGACGGGTCTGCCGATCAACATAAAAAGTGCCTTACACGCAACCAAACGGATAAATATTAATGGATGCATCGGCAGTTCATCTCTGTTTGTTAAACCAATGATTCGGTAGCTTATAAATTAACGAAACAGCTGAGCACTGAGTTCTTTAAGGCAGGCATCTTATGAGGTTAAAATATTACCCCAATGGAAAGTTGCTGAAAATTGGTGTTCTTCATATGTACTGAAGAATCTGGTAGACAGTTTATGTACACGTCCCAAACGGTAGGCCCTCATTTCCCTCCATTTTCTACAGTAAAATGCATGAGAGCATGTGCACAACTGAAGGTGTTTATTAACTGCTGCTACTCGGCTTCCCTTTTAGCTGTGCGAACCATATCACCTTTCTATCGGTAGTGTTCCGCATAATCCAATGGGATCTCTAGCTCTTTTCTTTCCGATATTGTCCAAGATTACGGCACAAATTTTGATCCCATTATAATACCATCAAATTGTTTATAAAATTCAACTCGCGAAATTTCGGAGCGAATGATTCAATTTACATTTCCAAAGTGGCATAAAAATAGAATGTCCAATTGACAGCTTTTAACAAATTTACATGGATGAGCAATGCCAAAATGTCAAGTGGAAAAATAAAGTTATCTTCAGTCCTACCGTTAGATCCGCATTCTACGAATAGCCGAATAGGCTAGCATTGGAATAAACTTGTCCAACCTGGCTGGCTACGACACCCGTGCTGAACGTGATTAGTCTAGTAATCAGTCCAGAACGAGTAGGTGATCAAGTGGAACGCCAGGTGAGACTTGACAGCGAAATACACACATTCGTCATTAGAGATTTGAATGACAGCAACTGACATTTTCCGTTTTTTATCGATGGCAAATTTTTGCGTTTGCGTCCAAAAGTTCACCAGTGTTCAGAAAACGAAGCAACTGGCAGGTGAATAATCGGAAGCAATTTTTTAACCGCTATTTGCTTCCTACTCGATAATGATGTATACTGGTTCTTGTGAATTGCTGGTAACATTTGGCTGAAACTTGAATTCGAATCTATCCATCTCATCTAACACCCTCGTACGATGACCCTAAATATCTGAAGAATTTTCAACAACCAGTTACGTTAGTTAGGCCGAGATGTTTATGAAATACCCTGAAAATAAAAGTTCGTTAGGGTTTTCATTTTAGTTATTCCATTAAGTCCTACCGAAATTTGTCTGAAAAGCAAATAGTGAGTTGAAGGAAATTCTCCAGAATTTTCCCGATGCATATAGATGTAAAAGGACCAACTCACAGCGTTTGTGACGTTTGTTCTTCGGTTTCCTGGACACTTTGGTTTAGAAACATAGAGAGAACTCTTTGCTTTCAAATGAGGAGGGATGAGGTTGATCGCATTCTTTAATTTGAAGAATAAAGCCCTTTCCGTCTATTCTCTGTGGTGGCTGTTTTCAATGCTGCACTCTAATACTCATGAATTATATAGAGTTAGTCAAAGTAATATTATTATTTTTAATAACAGGGCGTCTACGTTAAATACTCAGCCTATAATTAATCACCCCCCCCAAACTATTTATAATTTTTTTCATCGGAGTATCCTTCTCTTGAGGAGCCGGTAAATAATTAACAAAGTGATGCCAATTCTGCGATTTAAGAGTAAGTGGTAACAGTAATTGCAACTTAATCAGACTGCCGATGTAACGCTTGTGACTAAGCGACCAAGTCTCCGAATTCTAGCCGGGAAGTTGCGATTTTTTATTTCTATACTGATGCCAGCAAAAGCGTTTGGCATAAAGTTTTTAATGAAAAGATTTGTTGTAAATGAGTGCACTCGAAACACTGTCGATGATCAAATTTCAAAGCTAATCGACGAAAGACGGCTTGAAACGTCATGGGTAATAAATGACTGCTTTTCGGCAAGTTACGAGTCATAAAGGAAACTTTTTACACACGAAAGCTGAACGACTTTGCCTTTCCCGTACGATGATTTGGTACAGATATTTCAGCACTGCTCAAATGAAACAAATGTCTGCCGGTTTGGTTATCAAAGTGATAGTCAATCTTTCTATCGTTTCCCTGACAAAAATTCTCCGACACCTAAGACGGGCCTTTACTCAGTCTTTCAAGACACTTATCGGTTGGTACTACTAATTCTTTCGAGAGAATCTGCTCAAGCTCCTAAGGATGCCTTTAAAAACGTGACTTGATATCGTAACCAGGTTAAGTGACCTCAAGGACTGGTAGTCGATAGTCTAAGCTTGGTTATTTTTTCCGCTCGTGAAGCGTAACATCCGGAAATTTTCACCTAAATATCGAAATCTTCTCATGCGGCAGAGTTTGCGCTCATGCTGGACAAAGAACAGTAAATTCGCAGAATAACTCCTCAAATATTTTGTAAGTGGACTTATTTAAAACATCAAAACATATTGTCATTATACCACTATTTAACTCATAAGCCTGTTGTGTATTTAATATTGATGATAATTCATGATGTCTTGGCTCACGGATGCTTAAAGTAAATTGGCTTCGTTGGCCACGTATTTGTTCTGAAACGCTGATTGCTTTAGCCTTGTATCCCACATACTGATACTCTCTCTGCTTAGGTCTTTTGTTTGATGACATGTGCGGAATGAAATGTGAACTTCGACACCCGCCTTGACTCCGAGCTGACGTTTTAAAGTGCAAGCCAGTGTTGTGCGCGATTTAGTTTCCTATAACGTTTTGAAAAGGCATAGTGACTGTTTGATCCACTAATTTATTCAGCTAGTGGATTTCTTTCTGATAGAACAACTTGAAGCTAACTTGACTGTGCCTTATATGCTGTCTCCACGTTATCCCTGCAATCCTCGAAAGTAAAAAATCTCTTCCATAATGGATATATTGAGTAGGATTTGTCATAACCAGCTATAGTGACAAACCAGAGGAAGATGTTTGTTTTAGACTAACTAATAAACCGTAGAATTTCTCGCGCACAGCAGGAGTGAAAACACTCTTGTCCTCTAAACTGAATAGTAATGTCTTTTACCAGAATCGAAGTTGAGTAAGGATATAGCTTTTGAAACCCGATAACAATAGACATTTCTCGCCAATTTGAATACACAGGTTACGGGTGACAGGATGTTTCCCTGATAGACATCCTCAGTATACACCGGTTCCGTATACACCGGAGTCTTAAACTGCAATTGTAAGCAAGTGAAATAGTAATCACCAAAATCTTAGTTTCTTTTCAGATTTCTGGCTTTCGTTTGCAGATCGCTTTCAAGAAACTGGGGTAAGAAGAATGCTTCTATCTGAGATCAAACCGTGACCTGGTATCATTGTACAGCATTTCAAAATTGCACTTCTAAGATTGTACTATCCTTAGATGACATGCAAGTGGTACAGGACTAAACTGACCCAGTTAAGTCTAGTATGAACGCAATGTTTCCGAATATCGCACCCACCAAAAAAACCAGTTCACAGCATGGACGGACAATACGATCACCCTCAGGATGCTAGAATTTTGACAACTGAGCTTCCAAGAAGCTGTCTGTTTAGGAGCTCTGTCTGTAAATTATGTGAGATATTCGTCATAACAATGACATAAGGTAACTAGCCAGACACACAGGAGAGTTCTAACAGTCGGCCGCATCAGCGTACTACTTTTGACCATATCATCATACTCAACACAGTTACAGAAGTCCATAAAAGTTAGAATCCGTGAGTATAGCATTTTTTGCTGCTCCATTCTAGCTTGTATGCTGGACCTGTGTATCACTCAGGGCCTTATGTTGATCGCAACGTCGGTGAATATTATCAGAAAAAACTAAATGTGTTATCCTTTTTATATCTCTGTACAGCGCTTGCTAACTTGAGAGTTTGGATATCAATTTATTGAGGACTGAGTGAACTGAGGTGACTTCGTATAATGTATCCTTCAACCCAGAGGTGCGACATGTCCTGACAATTTTTCGCTGTTTTCTGTTGACTATAATGTGGGTAACACATCGACTCAAAATGTTAACCATTCGAGTTCACACACACCATATGCGGATTCTACCACAAATGCTACAAACTCCACATCTAGAGAGATTTTAAGGACTTACATGTGCTTCGCTTCATTTGTATCTTGAACGTGAAATCAAATTCATAACTCATACCCTACACAGAGATTTAAAAGGTAGAGGTTTTGCCTGGTAAACCAGAAAGCGTAAGATTAATACATCCTGTAAATTAGTCCACTTGAGCTAACTCAGTACCTGCTGCGGGCAAAACTGACTTTTCCTTAAGAGCATTCGGAGATTTCCATTAGCTTTAAAAGGTGATCTCGAAACTCCAAAGCACTCTATTTGGCTCCAGATAACAATTTTGTTTGGCCTGACGGCTTAATCTCTTGTCGCGAATAGGTGATTGTAAGCACACCGCTTTCATTCGGAGTTAAATGCCCCCCGGGCCATTTTCCATCAAGTATGGGGCAAGAAGTGCTTGGATATGCAGTCTAATGTAAAATCTCTGGACACTAAAATCATCGACGATCGATACACCAGATGGATGTGTGGAGTACTTTGTATCAACCCAAAATGCTGGATTTAGACTGCTTTCAGAAGAGTGTTTCTTTACTATACATAACACCCGTTATTTAGGATTCGTGCCCGATATCAGAAGGTGACAGCTCTATTTGGAGGAGACGGAGGCCTTAATGAGCACATCTAACTCAGCCACTGTTACAGGTTTCCCAAGGCATGGAAAATTAGTACAACTGGGAACCTATGAGCCACCTCGAATTACTGAACGTCAGTGGACAGCGTGAAATTTGCCCTAGGCCTGAAAAAAACTTTCCTCCTAGTGAAGCTATATACACGCCCGAATTATTATTACAATACAATCCTAAACCTTTCAACAGCGGGCAGCTGACGATGCAAAAAATTTAGTCCGTTTCAAATCTGTCCAAAACGTTGTCTTCTACAAGTACTGACAAGTGGACATCATCTGTCCACACTGATGCACTACCAGTTCGGTACCTCCACTAAAATGAATGCGGGAGGCTAGAACACAGGACCTGTAATAGCGTGTTTATTTGTGAGCCATGGTTGAGGAAATCTAGACGGGGCTGAATAGAAGAACCTGTGTGCGAGAATAACATTTATCAAATCAACTACACACGGTCCCTTTTCCGTGTTTATTTTATCTTCCGTGTACTTTTGGGCTTTCCAGTAAACTACTGGTCGTTAAAGATTTATATATTGTTTGGTCCGATAGGTAATAATGATAATACAAAGCCCGCAAAACAGCAGTTCCTTATAGGAAGCAAGGCATTTCAGTAGTGGTCCGGTTACGTGCAGAAATGCATTAATTTCTCTTCAATTTGAAGAAAAATTTTGTACAAACACATTGAGAATTGCATGATTTAGCTGAATGCTACTTTTATAAGTTCAATCAACCAAATCTTAATGAGCTTCGGGCCAGATTCCGTCAACTAAACATCGAGTGTGCCTCGCTCGACTGATTAGTGTCAAACCGTGGCTACATACTCGCAGTTCGCCCAGGATGCCGGAAACTCACAGCAGTATCAAGAATAAGATGATGCAATCCTTTCTTCAGATAGAATAGCTCATCTGGGTAACTGCAAAATTATCCCGGATAGGCAAAACATGTAGGTAAGGTGTGTTTGTAACAGCCATGTCCACTGTCTGATTAGAGCCGCACATTTATGTCATCCGGGTGCTGAATGAAAATAGCTGGGATAAGGTATTTGGGTAGGATTCACTGTCGCAACAAGCATTGAATTTTGTGGTTACCCGTTTGGATTAAATAAACATAGTCAGGCAGAAGTTAATGGGAGAAAGGGATGGCTATCGGAAAGTACCGATCGGTCATATGTTCAGCAAACAAAACCATTTATTATGCTGGTCCGACAATGTAAGATAAAATGGATTAGAAAATGGGAAATATTAGACAAATACAAAGGTGTACATATGTAATCGGGGTTTGGAAAACACCTGCTTATCACTAATAGTACTACTTGCGCGAAGTTTGTGCAACAACTCCAGCAAATTGGAATGTATCCACAATTATTGGGTCGTACGCTGGTGAGAGAAAGGTATGAACGTGTTTGCCATTTTCCGATGAAGTGCTGAACTAAATGACTGAAATGAATCAACACCTTCAGGGTCATGCGCGATTTGTTCTGTGT
Source organism: Opisthorchis viverrini (assembly GCF_000715545.1). Classification (NCBI taxonomy): domain Eukaryota; kingdom Metazoa; phylum Platyhelminthes; class Trematoda; order Opisthorchiida; family Opisthorchiidae; genus Opisthorchis; species Opisthorchis viverrini. The sequence continues at coordinate 392,940 of NW_008751996.1, read as the reverse complement.
TAAATGACAGACAGCTCGTAGTTTCATCCAAATTTCTTGTTGGAATGGAGACCCGATCTTCCGGAAAATAATGACGTTTTTATCCAAAAGTTGTTTACCTTTCTTACTCTATTTTTTGGCGAGAAGGTGGTTGGCACACATTGTGAAAACTCGAGGTGACCGTCTTACTTGTCAAATGAATAGGATATTTTCACCACAAACCTCAAGAAAATAATAACCAGAATGCGAATCGAACCTCATTACAAAACATATTGAAGGCAGCTATGAAGCAGTTGATGACCAGGTAGTCCAAAGCCTCTGGCGACCACACAAGTATATTTAAGTAAGTTGATCATAAATCCACTAGAGAGGTTACCAGTTCGTTGAATATGATAAGTGCTTATATTTCGGCAGGATGGATAAATCTTCATAATGTCGGTGATAGTATGACTTTCCCAAAACGAAAACTTGTCTAGTAGCCTGTAGCGTCTGTTCACACGAGATTATCAAACAATTTGTAACCAGAGAAGCAAAAATTCGGTCACTGGGTAGCTATAGGGGACTTAGTGGCTGATAGCATACAGTGGATGTTTTAAGGGACATCAGTTTGGCCAAGAAAGGCTTATTACGATAGGTGAACTGAGAGGAGGTAGGCTCACTTACAAATGTTCATTTACTAAGTCCGCTGATTCCGAATGCTGTCTTTTAAAACGTCTTCCCCTGGGCAAGAAAACCGAAGCAACTCTACTTTTTTACTATCGAGGTTGTGCTACCGGTGACCCCAGATATACACATGTTACTGGGGTACGCGATGAAACACCTTGAGCTTATCGATGATTGACTTTGAAGCCCAGTTTCAAAAGTCATACACTTGGCTCTGAAGTAATTTGTCTCTTGGTGTACGAATAGAACCAGAGTATGACAATGTGTGGTTTTGGGTTTTTGTAATCAATCTTAAAATCGGAATCTTTTATGGGTCACAGTGAGTTGTATGATGAAAATCAGAGCGAAGAATCGGTTCCGATTACTTTAACCGACAAAAACCTTACCGATTTTATTCGACAGACGCGACACTCTAGGCTTTACAGATGTGTGCAGTACGCATTTGTACATCATCCGATTTATCCACCCGTTTGAAACTGGTTTAGCCCAACACGATTGCTTGTTAGATTTCACCTTACAGGTTCGGATGATGAAAGTCGAAATCGGTTCGGAGCATGAACTATTTTCCATATCGATACGGCTAGCTGTTTAGATAGATGCCAAAAATAAACATTTTTTGGATCAAATGTTGGCTGTTGAATTTTTGTACCCCTATACCAACTAAAACATCGCTCAACGGCTAAGTATTTTGATCGAACAGTCTAGTTATTCGCTGAGGTTTAAAGAGGATTGGTGAATATGGAGATACAGGCGTCAAGTCACGTGACAATAATAATAATTGTTCAGCTCTACCACCCTTTTGGGGCCTGGCTGCCATGTCATCTATGAACCAGGATGGCTGTAGTACTGACAGATTGCCCAGAGGAAGTTGACAAACAGAGGTCGGGTTCGAACTGCGGACATTCCGGTCAGTAAATCCGCTCTCTAAACACTGACCCGTCTAGCCCCCGTCACATGGCAGAGACTGTATAACTGAAAAACGCAAGACGCTGCATTTTGTTCCGATGGAAATTTATCACAAAGGTGATCAGCTGAGCAAAATAGAGGTCAGCTTCTACCTAGACTTTTGAGAGCTCGAATCGATCTAGAATTAGGGAGGCAACGCACTGCGCAATAATGATAGGGAAGGGTGAGACATGGCCTGAGTGGAATACAGTCCTATAAAAAGTGTCACTTAATCCTGCTTAACACAAGATCCCTGTTGTTCCATCACTTACGAAATTTTTTTAATTTCCCGACTTTCTCGAAACTGAAGCAATCGAATGATTATACTGTACAGTCGTGATCACGGTGTAGCTATGTAGACACAGTTTAACCGATGCGTTTGGTGCGGAGATCCGTTTTTTAATCTTATCTGTTTTGAGAGCGTGCTGTTGACCTTGAAAATTGAAAACTTATAATTCAGGAAGGAAAGCACCTGGTATTTTTAGATTTTCCAACTAATAAAGGAATGAGGCGGCACGTCTGTTTGGGTGTGGTGATATTACTATGTTATAAACGACTATCACAGTGCAAATAAACAAATATGTACACTAAAGTTAACACTGGCTAACTCACAAAGCAAAGTAACCCAACAAGACTCCTAAAGACCACTTTTACAAAATGCAGTTATGTGACATGGCATACTAACAAAATTTTTGGCCAAATGTTAATAATACCATGCATCAGTACAATAAAATAGGCAGTTCTCTCCAAGTTACTTGGAAGTGGGCATCCTTATCAAGCTCAACAGTATGCAGTTGCTTTTGGTCCAGAGTATCGGTAAAAAAAGCCGTCAATTTCTTTTATACAGTGGATAAAAATATGTTCTTATGAAGGTAGGCTGACCATCTTTAACATGTGAAAACTACATGGTTCTAGTATGGATCCAATGTGTTGGTGGACTGTTCGTCTAAGTTAGAGGGTGATGGAAGAGTCGGTGACAGAGAGACAACCGGCCAACTTGAGCGCTCTTCCCTTGCTCTCTGGCGTGGATTTTGATATTCGCCTGAGAAATCAGTTGCAGAATTTATATCATTTGTTGAAGTCCAACCTGAATAGCCTCCGTGTCCATCATCTGGCACCTGGAAACCTCCTGGTCTAGAAATGGCCAATCTTCGCGTCGCTGGATTTGTTGCCATTGGCGCCATTTGAGTCCCATATAATTGGTACCATGCGTCAAAATTTAAGGTCGTTACTGGCGGGTGAAAGTGGGAGATATTTGCATAATTAGGTTCATTTTCAGATTCATCTTCTCCATGTGTCGGCGGTGGTACAGGCTGAAAAATCCCTGGACGCTGTGATAGCATCGTCACTTCGTCAGATTCCTGCCTAGTGTCAATGTAGTCCTCAGGGTTCGGAGGTGGTACCGGGTAGAATGATCTTCGTGATGTGTCGAGCGGAGTATCGTTTTCAGTGATGGGTGTGAGGCGTTGTGTATGCATAGGCTCATGATGGAAACCTAACCAAGGAGAATGGTTTATATTGTTGTTCCTATTATTTATGAAGTTAGCTCTTTCAGGATCCGAATGTTGACGTTTTGGATGATACTTTCTGTATGGTATAAGGGGAGCAGATGATTCCCCGTGGGTTGAATAATCAAAACTTGGTTGCTGATCCCCAAACACACAAGAACAACGAGTGGGACTGGAATTTGTACCGTAAGTCATTGAGGAGCATGCAGGCTGTACTACTGCATGGTGAGGTCCATGGACCGGTTGATCTGTTCGATGTATGTACTGATCCGCCGGAGAGTTGTAACGGTGTGAGCCGTAATGCGCTTGATATCGAGTAGGACGGTCTATATTTACCGGAAAATGGCCATAAGAATACGAGCGTGGTCGAATTTTTATTCTTTCGTCCGCAATCCCTGGAGTGACTGCATCATAAAAACCTAAAAAACAGAACAGGTCTACTTAAATGCATTCAAAGCACAACAGCTGAATGTAAAAAACAAATACACACAGAAATTTGATAATAAAAGACAGAGAACGGATAACATCGAAAAATTACGGTTCAGGTTTTCCTCCAAAGAATGATCGACCGTGATACAAATTATATCAAATTATTTTTTGTAACAAAAGTATTGTTCGAAGGTTTTTCGTGCAGCATAAAATAGAACCAGCCAAGAAACTTTCTCCGTGTTTAGTGGTCCAGTGGCTGACAGCCTCCATACAATTTTTGGATTCCCTTCAGTATACCGTGTAAAGAAAAGTCTCTGACTAGGCCAAAGTATCGAACTGTTTGCAGCAGTAACTGAATGACCTCTTTGTAGTGGGTATAACCATATTTTTGTGATAAATTTGAAATGCAATCACATCACTTTGGTTACCCTGTTCGAGGACTAATCTAAGTCACTGCGGGTGCCACACGGACAAAATAGTTTATGAATTACGGATTTTCTGAACTGATTAGAGTTACCTGTACAGAATATTATCGTTATTGTGTCATTGTGCTACCGATCTTACCAACACATGAACACATTTTGTTGCGTTACAAGCCTGCTTTCTTATATATTGTGATACTACAACCCTGTATATTCACAGTAGAATGCACAATATTCTATAGGATACTTGGATAACATTCAGTGTCTAATGATTTGTGTAAACCTAAGGGCAGAGACAACGTACTACTTTGATTATTTTCCAGTGTCATTGTGTAAGATGGCCTAAAAGTGGCCTTAGTCTTCTTCAGGTTGTCCAGTTAAGCTTACACTAAAGAAACCCTTACCATTAGGGCAACTGTCAGTGTTGTACTAGCGACTTGACAGGGGAAAAGTTTTCAGAGGTTTGTAGCTTTTCAAGGTGAAAGAAATATTCGCCTTTAGAAGTGGTCAACTTTTCTCATTGCAGAATATGTTGGGCACGGAATAGGACCAAATAGGTAAACAAGCAGAATGTTGTGTGCATTGGTAAGTTAGTGAATGGATCATTAGATACATAAGTAAACAAATAAGTAGAAAATATACCCAAAATTTTCGGAATTTTAAGGAAATTTCTGAGCTTTATTTGCACTGTTATTTCTCGTGAATAGATTATTGAACACGCTTCAAATAACCGAAACATCCTCAGATTATATTGGTATTACTCTTAGGGGCGAAAGGCAAACGGGATACTGTGAAATATCATGCCACCGGAGTATTCATACATAGGTAATCTTGTGTTTTTGGGAAAATGTTTGCAGACGAATTCGGTAGATATATCAATAAAGTCACATCTTCTATTTTCATCATCGATATCAACATACTAAGTAAGATGACAGGTTACCTTCTTCGCTCTGAGAGGCATCTTCCAGGTATTCACTCAGCGGCATTGTGCTCAAAACTAGTGTTTTTCTGGAGTCGAGCTGATAATCTTTATCAGGTCTTGAACCTCCTGGCTCATGCATATTCTCACTGGTCCCTTGTGAAATATCAGTAAGTCTGCGATGTTGAACAAAATATGATCGTTTACGCTTCTGTTCATCGCTCACTTCAAGCGCCGACTGCGGTCGCATGAAGTGGCCTGAGTCCTCTTCTGTATCAACGCTCGTGATTGAGTGGCTTGGACGACTTGCAAAATACGTTTCTTCCATTTTGAGGTACGGAACTTGCACTAACGATCTTGATCCATTGCAAACCGGATTGAAGATATTAATGTCTTCTTTAGACTGTCGTGTACCAGTGCTTTGGCTGCTGGCGCTTACCGCAGAGCTCCGATGTGTGCCCTCTTTTCGTTGCGAAAAATGAAACTTGAAGGGAAACAAAAAAGTTTGACCAGATGAAATTTGGGTGGAAAGATCACACTGAAACGAGTAGTAAGAACGTAGAGGAATTTCAGCAACAGTGTGTTATGGTTGGATAGACAGTCTGCACCTGTGTGTCCCCCCAAACGTTCGTGCGCAGCGGCTCAAGTGAGTACTCAATAACTGTCACGGTTCTGTCAGTCGTATGACCTTTTCAGGACTCTGGTAGCGTCGTGGACAGTTGTAACCTCTTTGACATCTTTTTACATTCACCTAGTTGCTGGATTGGTGGGAGTTATCTTCACATCATTCATGCCATCCTAGCTCAATCATGCTGGATAGTCCATACCTTATTTTAAGTATCTGACACCTGCTTATAAATGATAATAATAATGTCCAGCAGGTTTCATGCCCCTGGGCACTACCTGGCTGGAATGTCATGATCAGTGGATGATAAAACAAGGGCTCTTACCAACCGTCTTCCATCCACCGATTCCACCTGTCACAATACTTAGGCACAAACAAGTTTGTCTGTTCAAGGTAGTGATGTATTCAGTGTGTTTTGGAAGAGATTTGGTGACACGGTTGTCTTGCGTGCAAAACGTTCGGGGTTCAAACGCCTGCCACACCTAGGGATTCTAACAAACGATCAGCTCTGAAAGTGACTAAATTCTGGCCTAGTGCTTCCATTTCGTTTCGTAGAATAATCAGAAGTACATACAGGAATAGCAGGAATGGGTGATGTTAATAGAAGTTCTTTAGGCCCCTTAAATACTGTCCGATAAGATAACAGACTGAAAATCCACTGGTGGCTGTTTATCTCCTAGGCATTAACAGTCTTTCTAGATCTGTGGTCACCGTAAAATTCAGTAGAAATCCGGAGATTAATAGCCACCGATACCACACTGGCCAGCGTAAGCTGTTTGGGCTTTTCCAGGGAATTCGGTAGGGTAAAACCCCACATCGTACAGAAAAAGTGGTCTCTAGGGTTTCAGGGCTTGGAAATGCTGCCTGTGAATAACTATCCATGCCATCCAGCAATAAAAGGGTACTAGCGGAGTAAGTTGACAGTGAGTTCGGTCACTCCTTTTCAGTTGCTCATCTGTTGATAAACATCTGTAACCAAATAAGCTCGCATGAACGACCGCGCGTAATGTACTCGCCGCGAACCTTTAAAATTTCGTTCTCTACAACAGCCCGTTAATTCCAGCTCCATTCAGTGAGATTACAGGGACTGAACACCAAAACAACTTGCGTCCTTTAAACAACCACTTGAAAACTAAGAAAAAGCGATCGCCCATCTCAGTTTTATCGACGTTGGAAACATAACTTCGAAATTTTTCCCCTGACTGCTTGTTTGGTGGTTTCATTTTAGATACACAATTTGGAGATCATCTGTAAACTCAACGGACCATCTAACGTCCCTTCCTGCTATGTTAACCAATGAAGCACTTCAGCGAATTCCCAGTTTTGTGATGTTTTCACCAGGATAGTGACATGACATTAGGACCACCAGCAAAACCTCATCAACAGTGCCGCCGGCTGAGTTCGACCTTTGCCCGAGAAGTGGCTGTGGGTTGAATTTATCTCGACTTTCCTTGGGCCCACCCTAAGGTAAGTCAATATGAAACGCTAAGGTTCCCACATATTTTAATGGCATTTGGATGAGCGGCTTGACGTGGTGTCATAATTAGTAGCTGTTCTTATTGTATTTTACCTGACAAGGGTGTGTAGTATGTCAATGTTCCCTCCAACGGTGTAATGAATATGCCGGCGGTGTTTGGAGTAGTGGGAATGAATGATGCTAAAATTTGCCGCTAGGTCTGCCATGGCAACTGCATGCCTTACAAGCACCCTAAGTTGTGTCATTGGGTGACATCCTAACAGGTCAGTGAATCAGTCCGGTAAATAATCTGCATAAAATTGGTTAGACTTCTAGCCCAGTATGTTTGTCACTGTGCTGGGTGACCCCATACCTATCCATCTATTATGGTTTGGCAGTCATGTCGAGCACGATTTGTCAATCATGTGTGCTGCTAACGCATTGTCCAGCGTTTCGCAAGGATTTCGAAAGTGTTATGCAACGGTATGAGATCACTAGAGCATGTGAAAGCATGTGAAGACTGCGGTGGTTAGCTTCCAAACGTTCACGTGGAAATGGATACACTTCTTTCTCCATCACCCCAAACGTGCGACACAACGTTGGATAGGAGAGTTCTTGGTTTGTATCGTAGCGTCTGTTTGGAGTGCTAGCTTTTTGCTGTACGGTAAAGGGGACCTTGATACCCCAGATGAACTCTAGGTGAATACTGGCTGCCAATTTCATGTCCCAACCCCGTACACTGGACATTAAATCAGATATTTAAACTATTTCTTTCAAGAAAACAAATATAGCGTCCTTGGTCTGAAAGTTAGTAAAAGCCCTAGCAAATTGGATCTCTGGTTTTTATAGATTCATTGCAGCTTTGTTGGATTACATTGGAATATTTGCCAGCTGTTGCTCAAAAGCTACACTATTTTACAACACTGATCACCTGACGTGCGGACTTGTTAAAAATTCCCAAAATAATGAGAATCTTCATTGAGTGGAAAAAATTATAAACAAAATGCGCGCACACTAATGAACTTACGATACTTTGTTTTCGTTGACGGTCACCATTAGTGTCTGTGTTGTTGAGCTCTGAGCTGTCAACAGAACAGGCAGTGCGGGTTGATTGTATAGGATGAGCATCCATTCTGAACAACTTTGTAACTCAGATGAAAGAAGGTCATTCTAACGGAGAGCTTCAAAGGTGATTTAGGTCAGAAAAAGACATGTGTTGACAGAGAAATGCTATTGGATAGGGGAGTTTCTATGTTGGATTTTTCCAGTGCAGTTCAAATCTCAAGGCTCGAACCGAAAAATACGAACACTTCTGTCTGAAGGTTCTCGCGGCTCACTACTACTATGACGGCCAGCTGCGTTTCAGCATTCAGGATGATGAATAATGATATGGAACGGACAGAAAAATTGTTTTGCGAACTTGATTATATTCTGTGTGAATAGTTGAACAACAGTTTGCGTGTAAAGTTAGTCCATTTCGCGCATTGCTGTTTTACTCTAGGTCTGATGGAAATAGATGAGTCCGAAAACGGCTGTTAGTAAAAACTACAAAACACTAAAATTTGTTTGTTTTGAAACAGTCATAACATTTTTCAAAATCTCTACTCTGTGTTTGGTAAACATTTGTTGACATAGATCGATTGCCAACATTTGGCGGTTTCTGACGCATGAATGTCGCATACGGTGCACTTTTAAGGTACTACACATTATCATCTTTGGTATACAACGAATATCAGTACTGTCAGTAATCCTTTCCTATTAAAATGCATTCGGTTTTCCAAACCAGGCTGCACAGTTCATCAATACTCCATAGACTTAATGATTGTGTAAGTGATATGAACTGGTTCGATGGTTTTCAACTTTATCCCACGGAAAACCTCCGGGTTAAGTTAACTGTTGAGCTCTACTTAATGTTTTACAGTGTGGAAAGTCTGTTTCTGAATGTGGTCCAAGACTATTCTCTATAATGTAAACGACAGTCTGGGGGAAATTACACCACAAAACCCTTTACATCTTTACGATGCCTAGGTCCTAGATTCATGTTTATGCAAAAATGTTCTCAACAACACTACGTCGTTCCTTTGAAGCTTGGCCGAATATCAAAACAATAGCATCCCACGGTTTTTCAGGCTGATTAAGACTAGTTAGGTTGTTCTATAGGAATCGCACCACAAAATAATAAAAATCATTGTGTTACATGGATTCACTCGCAAAACGGTCAGTTAGATGACAAAACTGCCAGCAGCAAGGTTGGCAGACTAACCTATTAGTTATGCATTTATCGGGTCCTTCAAAATTCACGTTAGGTATAATCAGATTGATATTCCACACGGAGTATTTTATTGGTGAAATGAGCTTTCCCTTGGGAACGGTTAGGATGCAAAGACCTCAAAAATCTGTAATGCAATTTTGATGACGTCCGCCGCCGGCAATACGTTTGAAATACCTGATAATTATTCGACTCTTTGTGTAGTAGCCGCTTAATTTACTCTGACGCACAAACGACAATAATTCGGTCTACTTGGTTTGAGAGCTGTCGGATACTTTGGAAATTTATCTTCAGGGTGAACGAGAAACCTCCACATAAACCGATCACCTTCAACTAGTGATTAAAGAACAGAAGGGCTATCACAAACCGTATAGTCAAAAGAAATCTGCTGAGCCACCTTTCCAGAAGAGAATGGATGTCATAGCATGAGCTAACGGAAGCCAGTGAAATATAGCAGCGCAGTGGGTCTTTTCCTCGAATAACGATTGGCTACCGTTTGGAGAAAAATAAAAACAGTGATAAGCCTGCCATATCATCCAACAAATTCGTCTCAAAGGCGACGTTGCAGACGTTTAACCAGTCTACTAGATAACAGCAAAACAAAAACCAGAATATCGGAACGCACATAAATTTGATGGTAATCCATATTCACTAATCCAAACAACAGTTTCAGTGCACGAAGCTCTCTGTGTCTGATGCGCTGGAACACGCATGCATTCGTCTATCACTCATAGGATGGTTCCTTTAAGTTGGTTCGTGGTTTAATCCATATCCTTCCCTTCCAACTAAGCTTGCGTTTTCTCTTTTCACATTTGCCCAGCGTTGAAAAATTCTAGTCGTTTTATTGCCGTTGTTTAGAGTGAAGAGGAGACATTCCCAAAAAAGGTGATTCTTCTCTCACATATTTCTAAATTCGTAATTTTAATAGATATGCCTGCAGTTCACGAAAAACGCCGCTTCACCTAGTGGGCTGAGCGCCAGTAATGAGGAGTTATTCATTACTGTGATTAAGCACATTGAAATTACTTCCAGATATGGAGCTTAGAATGTGTCTGTTGAAAGTTTGAACACAAATATTCAACCTTATTTTAAGCTTGGGGCGTAAGAGGAGTTATTCATTACTGTGATTAAGCACATTGAAATTACTTCCAGATATGGAGCTTAGAATGTGTCTGTTGAAAGTTTGAACACAAATATTCAACCGTATTTTAAGCTCTGGGGCGTAAATGGGCGGTATTTTGCTCGTGAGCTGTTATGATTTCTCGCGATTTCTTCTGCACAGTAAAAAGTAGCTAATCCCATTTAAAACAACGCCGAATATTTGGATTAATTTTCATCTTCAATCAGTTCTGCTGGACTTTCCAAAATCTCTACTGCTATTACATACAAGGACGTTTATATCCAGTCGGTACTGTTGGTTGGATTAAGCTGTCTGAGTTTATCGTATGGTTTTATTCGACGTTAGTCTTATTTGGTGTAACCAATGTAGTTCTTTGAATTATCCGTTTGCTATGTTTATTTTGGTTCACACGTGGGCATCTTTGACCATCTGCTGAAATTTCATCCCAGTTGGAATAATTTTGGACGGATACTGTTCATATTTCTTTATGTGATCTGATTTTTGGGGTTGTTCCAATTGAAGCGTTTATCTTCACAGATGGAATATACACATTGCTACAACGTTTTGTGAAATATGGCGACAAAATGTAACAAGTAACTACCTTGTTTGATCGTCTTCACCATCAGAACTGTGCCCAGATCGAGTTGTCTTTTTCTTAACCGCTCCGAAAAATCGAGCAAGAATACTGGCAGATTTCTGAAACAAAACGTATGCCGTTTCTGTAAAAAATCTCTGCCAGATAAGATTAAAAATCCTTGATCATATTATTTTAGTAGGCAAAATAAAGGGAATTCCGAAATTGGTGGTGTCAGGAAGCTGTAAGAAAGGAAACGCCATAAATTTAATTCCTTTTCCAAATTCCTGATGTACGGAAACAACATCACAGATTGCCGCGATTGATAGAGGACAGAGCTATAATTAAATCCTCTAGAATGATTTACGGACTCAAAACACAAACTCATCCGTAGTAGTAGATCTTACTATTTTGGAAGTAGGATGTGTTCACCATGTAAGATAGAAAGACTAGCCCACAGTTAAATATGACAGAATCACAACTTAAACTCTGATTGGCAAAAATTCAAACTTTTGGAATTAAATATTAATTATAATCATTGAAATCATGTAGTAATCTCATACTTACAAAATATATCCTATGTGCGATATGAGGATCACCGTAATTGTACTCGTGGATAGTATTTATAATCTAAAGTGCTGAGTGTCTTCTCCGTGGATGATTCTCTCTGTTTGCTGAGTCGCCAAAAGTAGCGGTAGAAGGCAGCTAACTCCAGCAAAACGTTCTTTGGGGGAGGGCCGGGTGATGCAAAAGTTGGTTACTGAGTACAGTTGGGAATTTGCCAAAACCGAGTAAAAGTTAATCGCAGTTGAAGAAGTGGTTCGAAGCGATTTGTCATTATCAGTTATAACAAGAGCTATGTCTTCCAGCTTTCACCTTCTGGGATACGGCATACATTTTCGATATAACTGGGAAGGGCTTGGCAGTCCTTACTAAAAATATAGAGTACTGACCACAGCGCGACTTTCGATGTTCTTTTTGGTGCGATTTTACAATAACAGCTTCGATTCGACTGAGTGCATTGGGGTCCATATCTGCACTCCGACGACGAACGCGAAGCATTTTGAAAAGCACAGTGATGAGTCTACGGCTGAATGCTCTAGGTTTTGGCTCACAGTGCAGAAAAAATCGTGCATGTCCCGCATAGGTTAAACACACGTTTGTGTGCATTCCTCAGGGTTGAATTTTTGTCCCAAAGTGTTTTGGCCTCAATTACTCAGGGTCTAATCAGTCTAAAAAAGAATGGTTAGCATTTCGTTTGTGATAAACTGAGCCACCTTCAGAAAACGGTCGTATTTTTCGAAATGTTGAAAAATCAGTGGAAGTATCGAATTATTAAGCCCATTGTGAAAACCGACAACATATTTTGTGTCATTCGTTCGGGGATTCTCAGAGGTTTCAAGGTTTAGCCACTAGTAGTAACGGAACACTAGTTTCCAAATAGCTGGTTCTCGTCCCGCATTCTCACTCGCTTTAGTGGGGCAGAATTCAAGTCAAAATGTACTAAACAGGTCCAGCTAGATTAACCAAATTATCCTCTATTGGTTGACTAGCACACTCTTCACTGACCTTACTGATAACCTGTCTCATACTGGACATAATTCAAATTGCTAGTTGCTCTCGTAGGTTAGCTTTGATTGGTGAGGTCGTCAGCTGGGACGTAAGGCTTTTCCAAACTCATGAGAAAGTGGAACTTGTGTTACCGTTTGCATCTATGTGCATCTATATGTGCCAGTCCCTATCATGCACCAAAATGAAATTTTAAGGCGAAAAGTTGTTCTTGCTTTGTAGAGGCAGGCAAAGCGCTGCCTGTTCTCAGAATTCAATGCTACTTGTCCTAAGCACTCTGGCAGAAAACTGAAGTCAGTCGCATAACCTTGGCTCCTTGACTTAGCCGTGTACGCGTTTTCATAGGTGTCTACCAGTTCTGCTTTATAACACTTAAGAAATTCCAGTCACTGAAGTTTGGTAAACACAAATTAACAAAAAAACACTGTCAAGTGTTCTCGTAAGCCGGTTGATTAGGTCCGAAAAACTCAAAATTTCTGGTGGTGGAAAACAAAAGGTCAAATAGCAGGGCTCAAGCAGTTTGTCGCAGCAAGTCCTTTTTGAAAAGAATAGTCGAGGCAAATGGAGACTGTTGGTGGCGAATGCAACCATTTTTTATGCTAAAAGTCCGCATTCGTGTGACTCCACATAGTGAACTCATGGGTTTTTCTGGAACAGGATCCCACTATTCACATTCTGTAGGAGCATGCATTGTAAAGCATTAAAGGGATGGGGTAAGTTGTCTTTGAGAGACTTTGGGTCGAAGTTTAAAGTCACAATATGCGTTATCTGAAAAAAGTCACCTTAGTTGCTGCAAGCAACCAGGCTGCCCATCGTCGCCAAATGATTCGTTTAACTAGCGAATGATAAACTAAGGATTTATATTAACTTTCTGAGATTGGGTGAGTGGAGATTCTCAACCCATCCAAGGTAAATGAGAAGAAAGAATAGACGTCAGAGAACAAAAAATGCTCACAAGGCTGCTGCAAATTCTTCGGCAGTCCACGACAAGTTACGCCCTCCCTAAGGCTTGTCAAATAGGTGCAGTTCTCGAGTTTCCGTCAATTTTATTTTCTACTGGGCCCCAGATTGCACGAAATTTGACAAATGGATTCATTCTCTCAACAATTTGAGGAATATGAACGAGTGATTCAACTGGTTTCCAGGTGAGTCTTGAGTGTAAACCGAACTAGTATGCAAATGGGTGTATTTGTCGAATAGACATCCGCATTCACTGAAGCTAAATGGACGGCTGCCATTCACATAACTCCCCAACATGAGTTACGGTATTGCACACCATCGCGCTGCTTCGCTGTTAAACAAGGTTTACCACACATCCTTATGTTTTAGCAACCATATATATAGCTCCACCATCAACCCTCTAAATCAACCTTCTGCTGTAAGAAAAGTTGCTGTTTCCGGCTGATGGTTCCATATTGTGATCAAGAGCTCATTTACTTTGCCGGTTTTCAACAGGTCTGTTGGAGTTACCCATATGGCATGATTTATTTTATTCAACCGGTCACGACATATCTTGATTTGGACCGTCACACTGCTCAGTTTATTCGCATATTCTTTGAGACATAAACTGGATATGTTCTAACGTTCAAGAATTGCGGATATATCTTGTTTTTTTCGGAACCACCATGCGCTTCATACCCCATTTATCGCTTGTTATCAAGGAAGCCACCGAGTACCAGCTAAGGTACATTTGTTACGTGTGCCAGCTATCCATTCAAGGTGTATAGCAAATTCTGAATAGGGCATAGGTTCTATAAGGCATGTGCACATATGCTGAATACCGGGCAATATAGCTCTTCTTTGGGATTAGTAATGGAGACATTTGTACGGTTTCAAGCAGAATGGTTTGGTTTGAGGAATTTATGACTTTATTCGACATATATTTCACAGTGAATAACATAAAAACACCTTCCACGATAACAGTTACTTTGACAGTTACATATCCTCCTTAAAGGAATCGGATCAGTAGAGGATTATCTAGCCCATAATGGCGCGTTCACTTAGGTTTACAGAATTCCTTTGTTACATCGGAAACTTCTGTTAGTCTGCATAAATGCCTTTGACAAACTGCACTAAATGTTGATAAGCATCGGCAATTAAGTCAGTATTTTCTACTTTGCTCCTCAGTTCATACAATGCGACTCTGTATTCAGTTCAAAGTCCTGGCTTTCCATAACAGTATACGATACCGGTTGATCAAATTTGTTTAATATGAGAAAGTCCGTACTGTGATCGTGTACTCCACAGCTTAACCGTAAACGGTTACTTGCGTGGAGCTCCTAAATATATAAAGTGTCACACATGACATCGGAATACTCTATTCTGTACACATGGTGCAGCCCCATACGTGATAAACAGCTGATAGGTTTGTTGCGGTAGATGAAGTGAAACATAGAAGGCATGTTGGAGCGACTGATTCACTGTCATGGTGGTTTTAACTTCCTGATGAAATATACGCTGGACTTTCAGCTGTCGAGGACTGAAGGACTGTCACTATCCGGATTTCCCTTTCATAATTCAACGTTACATGGACGGTATATCCTGCCCATATTCTTCTGTTCAACAGGAATATTTGTCCCAATTGACTCAAATATAGCAAAGGAAGTGTATTCTATGGAGGTCTTGAAGTGGAAACTTCGTGCTATGTCAACCGTAATACAGTACAAGAAATGCCAGCAAAAATTAAGTTCAGTCACAGAAAGCTAAAGAAAAACTGTTAAACGAAACGCCGGTAGTAAAAGGACTATTTTTATTGCACTGAGTTTGATCAACGAGCAAATTATGGAATAATGCAGCTGATTAAACTTCACTCTCGAGGGATAACAGAAAAACAATTATTTAGTTACTCTGGCCAAAGTATGAATGATTGAGAAAACTAATTTAGACAAGCTAAAATCCACCACTACCTCCTACTTCTACCACTTATAGTCCGATTGGGCCAGTTGGAACTACTGAGAAACGTGCATCTGCTGAGATTTGTGGACTTATTCGAAGTAGGCTTACAATGACAGACACTTGACCTCATTCTGTTGCGTGTTCATGTTCACATACAATGTTCTTATCTTCATAAATCATTTGTGCGGATTTTAAACCGCTATTCGCGTTACGTTCAGAATTGCCTGAAAGATCTTTGTTCTTAACTTGAACGTGTACACGAAGGCCTTTCAGTGGCTCCGTGTGCCGATGTTTGAAATGAACATGCAGATCCCAGATTTCCTTACAGCTAGCATCCGTTTAGCCACGCCTAGGGGATTTCCATTTGGCTTCTGAATTCACTGCTTTCTAGTTAAAAAGCATCATGTAGACGTTTCATCTTACGTCAATGCAAATTTTGCATCCAAATATGTCGCTGAAAGCCGCCAAAGACCAGAAAAATTTATAGTCACCAGCTCATGGACATAGAATTATGGTATCCCATTGAATTTGTCCACATTTTTTACAACACAATTGTAGATCTCGGTGGCACAGAAAAGTCGTATCAGCCGCCAAAGTACATCAGTGAAGTGGTTCAATTTTGTTAATATTGAAACGAAATTCAAGTGCATATAGAAATGAACACTTGGCTTTCGGTGGGTAAGCCGCATCTCCTCAGCACTGTGGATAAATCGCAAGGGGTCAGCAGGTAGCTTTACCCTATCTTTAATCACGGATGCGTTTACGCGTTGACTGACTACCTTAGCGAATACGTGTCAGTGACTACTGCACGTGAACAATTGACAAAAATTCTTAGGCTCACTGAATGTCAGCCGGTGATTGCCAAACGGTTTGGATTTCAGACAGCAACCCTGTGGTAGAGGACTCAAACATTTATGAGATACTGCTGCTGATTTCCAATAAAGATGAAACCATTGTACAGGTCTCTCGGGCTTCGCACTATAGATTGGCTCCAGTTACATAAGGAAACCTTGACTGAAATTCCAGATGTAACATTTGTCCAAGATGCAAAACTAGCATTAGGTCACACAATTAATATGTATGTAAGAAGAACTGTGGTGATAACTCCGGCGTTACGCAACTAATCAACAAAGAACCTTTGTACACAGCTGTATTGCACTTCAATACACATATAATGAAACCTTGCTGGTCGTCGAGAAGAACAAATCAAACACTCAAGCTGAATGTCCTACGAAAAC